>NC_069506.1:315663988-315953988 GCF_027579735.1 Bombina bombina
ATAGTCTTTTGCTTGAGTCTTATAGGAAGATTTATTTACTGAACTCGGACTATAAGATATTAACCAAGCTGCTAGCCATAATTCATTAGCATCAAATGGGATTCATGTACACAAGGTCGTCGTGGTCAATGTAAGCAGGGGTTTGCAGGTAACCCAACACTTCTGGGCCAAGTGACAAGGGGACGCAGAAAACGGGGTGCCAAAGGCCTTCCTGCTGTCCTTGGATGCAGAGGAAGCCTTCGATCGAGTGGAATGGGACCACCTCTTTTCTACAATGCCCAAAGCCAATTTCACAGGCCCTTTCCTTGCATTCATAAATAATTTATATAACTCCCCGCTGGCCAATATACTTATCAATAATATGTTCTCGTCGGACATCCACCAACAAAGGGGAACTAGACAGGGCTGCCCCTTATCACCCCTCCTCTTGAATATAGCCTAAGAACCACTGGCCATCAAGCTACGTCAGTCCTTCCCCGGCATTGATATAGCAGGAGCGCACCAACACCTAGTGCTATACGCTGATGATATGCTCTTGTTTGTCCAGGACCCCAGAGGCATGTAACCTCTATCATGGATGCGCTCCCCGATTTTAGCCTTTTCTCAGGCTACAAGGTAAACATGCAAAAATCTGAGATTCTCTGGCTCAATAAGAAAGAACATTCTGGTGATGGTACCCTTTCACTGTAGCACAATATCACCTACTTGGGAATTAAGATAGCAGCTAATCCTAGCAAACTATATTCTAACAATTTAACCCCTCTATGTGCCAAGCTACAAGATCAGATGAGAAGCTGGAAATCCTTGCCACTGTCTCTTTTGGGAAGGATCAGTCATCTTGGTAATCCTTCCCCGGTTGTTATACCCATTGCTTATGTTCCCCCTACTTTTAACTAAATCAGACATCAAAATGCTTAATAGCGTGACAAGATGTTTCATATGGAGGGGAGGGAAATCACGTATATCAATAGACAAGTTGAGTATAGGTTACCTTAATGGGGGACTTGCTCTCCCAGATTTTCAATTATACAATTGGTTTGCATTGATTCACCTGGTAATAGACTGGCAGGTGGGTACCCACCACTTCTGCAGACACACACTAGAACAAGCAGTGTTAGGAGATATATCACTAGCCTATCTACCTCATATAACAAAAATATGAAGTATTAAAACTCTATGAATGAATATATTATACAGAGACCTCTTAAAAGATTGGCAACAAGTACGGAAATTTCTGAAATAAATTCTGCTATTTACCTATAGTTAAAAACCCGGACTTTCCAGCGGGGTCTGAGACAAAACCTTTCATATTATGGGAACAAAGAGGTCTGACATCTCTTAAACAATTACTAGACCCCCTCTCAAGAAAGGTTAAAACATTTGGGACTCTACAAAGGGAACATAATTTACCCAAGACTCACTTCTATGCATTCTTACAGGTGCGCCACTATGTGGGGGCAATGGTCAGAGACAGGCCAGAATTCTGGGAGGGATCCCCCTTCCATCTTACACAATCATTATATCAAATGGGCAAATTTACGCTCTCAGGGATATACCAAACACTCTTGCAAAATCGCTTTCTAGACCTGCAAAGTACACTACAGAATGGATGGGTTCGGGAAGGGCTCAGGGAAATGACATGGGAGGAAATACGGGATAGTATGGAAAAAACAAGCTTTGTGGTATGAGTGAAAAAGCAGCGTTATGGCTCTTTTTCACTACCGCTGGTATTAAGAGTCTTGCAGGTTTAGCTGTCCCGAACACTTTTTTGGCCGTAACGCAGCATAACTACCGCAGCTTTCCAAATATCCTTTTTTTAATGGGGCTTCCTTTGCGTTATGAATATGCCTGGGAGGCCAAAAAGTGAGCGGTACAGCCAATACCGTCAAGATCCATACCGTAAACTGAAAGTCAGTAGATATGGGTTTTATGCTACAACGCCGTAACATAAAACTCATAACTAAAGTGCTAAAAAGTACACTAACACCCATAAACTACCTACTATCTCCTAAACCGAGGCCCTCCCGCATTGCAAACACTAAAATAAAATGATAAAATGATTAACCCCTAATCTGCCGCTCCGGACATCGCTGCCACTAGAATAAACATATTAACCCCTAAACCGCCGCACTCCCGCATCGTAAACACTAGTTAAATATTATTAACCCCTAGAGGCCCCTTTATCAAGCTCCGTATGGAGCTTGTGGGCCCGTGTTTCTGGCGAGTCTTCAGACTCTCCAGAAACAGCAGTTATGAAGCAGCGGTCTGAGCAGGCGGACAGGAATCGCCACAATTCAACCCGATCGAGTACGATCAGGTTGGTTAACACCTCCCTCTTGTGAACTGCTGGTGCAATGCAATCAGCCAATAGGATTTTTTACCTTTTAATTCCGATTGGCTGATAGAATTCTATCAGCCAATCGGAATTCAAGGGACGCCATCTTGGATGACGTCCCTTAAAGGAACCTTCATTCTGGAAGAGCCGTCGATTGCAGAGGATGCTCCGTGCTGGATGTCTTGAAGATGGAGCCGCTCCACACCGGATGGCTGAAGATAGAACGTGCCGTCTGGATGAAGACTTCTGCTGGCTTGGATGAAGACTTCGGCCCGCTTGGATGAAGACTTCTTCCAGCTTCGATGAGGACTTCTGCCACATCATTGAGGATGGATGTCGGGTCTTCAAAAACTGTAAGTGGATCTTCAGGGGTTAGTGTTAGGTTTTTTAAGGGTTTATTGGGTGGGTTTTATTTTTAGCTTAGGGTTTGGGCTGAAAAAGAGCTAAATGCCCTTTTAAGGTCAATGCCCATCCAAATGCCCTTTTCAGGGCAATGGGGAACTTAGATTTTTTAGATAGGATTTTATTTGGGCGGTTTGGTTGTGTGGGTGGTGGGTTTTACTGTTGGGGGGTTGTTTGTATTTTTTTTTACAGGTAAAAGAGCTGATATCTTTATGGCAATGCCCCGCAAAAGGCCCTTTTAAGGGCCATTGGTAGTTTATTGTAGGCTAGGGTTTTTTTATTTTGGGGGCTTTTTATTTTTTTTATTTTGGTAGGGCTATTAGATTAGGTGTAATTAGTTTAAATATTTAATAATTTATTTTTTATTTTGTGTAATTTACTGTTTGTTTTTTGCAATTTAGTTAATTGTATTTAATTAATGTAATTTATTTAATTGTAGTGTAAGGGTAGGTGTTAGTGTAACTCAGGATAGGTTTTATTTTACAGGTAAATTTGTATTTATTTTAACTAGGTAGCTAGTAAATAGTTAATAACTATTTAGTAACTTGTCTACCTAGTTAAAATAAATACAAACTTACCTGTGAAATAAAAATAAAACCTATGGCCTAGATTTAGAGTTTGGCGGTAGCCGTGAAAACCAGCGTTAGAGGCTCCTAACGCTGGTTTTAGGCTACCGCCGGTATTTGGAGTCACTGAAAAAAGGGTCTAACGCTCACTTTTCAGCCACGACTTTTCCATACCGCAGATCCCCTTACGTCAATTGCAAATCCTATCTTTTCAATGGGATCTTCCTAACGCCGGTATTTAGAGTCGTTTCTGAAGTGAGCGTTAGAGCTCTAACGACAAAACTCCAGCCGCAGAAAAAAAAGCAGGAGTTAAGAGCTTTCTGGGCTAACGCCGGTTCATAAAGCTCTTAACTACTGTACTCTAAAGTCCACTAACACCCATAAACTACCTATGTACCCCTAAACTGAGGTCCCCCCACATCGCCGCAACTCGATTAAATTTTTTTAACTCCTAATCTGCCGACCGCCACCTAAGTTATACTTATGTACCCCTAATCTGCTGCCCCTAACCCCGCCGACCCCTGTATTATATTTATTAACCCCTAACCTGCCCCCCACAACGTCGCTGCCAGCTACTTACAATAATTAACCCCTAATCTGCCGACCGCAAAGCGCCGCCACCTACATTATAGCTATGTACCCCTAATCTGCTGCCCCTAACACCGCCGACCCCTATATTATATTTATTAACCCCTAACCTGCCCCCCACAACGTCGCCGCCAGCTACTTACAATAATTAACCCCTAATCTGCCGACCGCAAAGCGCCGCCACCTACATTATAGCTATGTACCCCTAATCTGCTGCCCCTAACACCGCCGACCCCTATATTATATTTATTAACCCCTAATCTGCCCCCCTCAACGTCGCCGACACCTGCCTACACTTATTAACCCCTAATCTGCCGAGCGGACCTGAGCGCTACTATAATAAAGTTATTAACCCCTAATCCGCATCACTAACCCTATAATAAATAGTATTAACCCCTAATCTGCCCTCCCTAACATCGCCGACACCTAACTTCAATTATTAACCCCTAATCTGACGACCGGAGCTCACCGCTACTATAATAAATGGATTAACCCCTAAAGCTAAGTCTAACCCTAACACTAACACCCTCCTAACTTAAATATAATTTACATCTAACGAAATTAATTAACTCTTATTAAATAAATTATTCCTATTTAAAGCTAAATACTTACCTGTAAAATACATCCTAATATAGCTACAATATAAATTATAATTACATTGTAGCTATTTTAGGATTAATGTTTATTTTACAGGCAACTTTGTAATTATTTTAACCAGGTACAATAGCTATTAAATAGTTAAGAACTATTTAATAGTTACCTAGTTAAAATAATAACAAAATTACCTGTAAAATAAATCCTAACCTAAGTTATAATTAAACCTAACACTACCCTATCAATAAATTAATTAAATAAAATACCTACAATTACCTAAAATAAAACCTAACACTACACTATCAATAAATAAATTAAATACAATTCCTACAAATAACTACAATTACATAAACTAACTAAAGTACAAAAAATAAAAAAGAACTAAGTTACAAAAAATAAATTTTTTTTTACAAACATAAGAAAAATATTACAACAATTTTAAACTAATTACACCTACTCTAAGCCCCCTAATAAAATAACAAAGACCCCCAAAATAAAAAAATGCCCTACCCTATTCTAAATTAATAGAGTTAAAAGCTCTTTTACCTTACCAGCCCTGAACAGGGCCCTTTGCGGGGCATGCCCCAAGAAAATCAGCTCTTTTGCCTGTAAAAAAAAACATACAATACCCCCCCCAACATTACAACCCACCACCCACATACCCCTAATCTAACCCAAACCCCCCTTAAATAAACCTAACACTAAGCCCCTGAAGATCTTCCTACCTTGTCTTCACCTCAACAGGTATCACCGATCCGTCCTGGCATCCGGTGCTGAAGAGGTCCAGAAGAGGCTCCAAAGTCTTCCTCCTATCCGGCAAGAAGAGGACATCCGGACCGGCAAACATCTTCATCCAAGCGGCATCTTCGATCTTCTTCCATCCGGTGCGGAGCGGGTCCATGTTGAACTTGATTCTGATTGGCTGATTCCATCAGCCAATCAGAATATTCCTACCTTAATTCCGATTGGCTGATAGAATCCTATCAGCCAATCGGAATTCGAGGGACGCCATCTTGGATGACGTCCCTTAAAGGAACCGTCATTCGTCGGGAGACGCAGAAAGAAGAGGATGGATCCGCGTCGGCTGCTTCAACATGGACCCGCTCCGCACCGGATGGAAGAAGATCGAAGATGCCGCTTGGATGAAGATGTTTGCCGGTCCGGATGTCCTCTTCTTGCCGGATAGGAGGAAGACTTTGGAGCCTCTTCTGGACCTCTTCAGCACCGGATGCCAGGACGGATCGGTGATACCTGTTGAGGTGAAGACAAGGTAGGAAGATCTTCAGGGGCTTAGTGTTAGGTTTATTTAAGGGGGGTTTGGGTTAGATTAGGGGTATGTGGGTGGTGGGTTGTAATGTTGGGGGGGGTATTGTATGTTTTTTTTTACAGGCAAAAGAGCTGATTTTCTTGGGGCATGCCCAGCAAAGGGCCCTGTTCAGGGCTGGTAAGGTGAAAGAGCTTTTAACTCTATTAATTTAGAATAGGGTAGGGCATTTTTTTATTTTGGGGGTCTTTGTTATTTTATTAGGGGGCTTAGAGTAGGTGTAATTAGTTTAAAATTGTTGTAATATTTTTCTTATGTTTGTAAAAAAAAAAATATTTTTTGTAACTTAGTTCTTTTTTATTTTTTGTACTTTAGTTAGTTTATGTAATTGTAGTTATTTGTAGGAATTGTATTTAATCTATTTATTGATAGTGTAGTGTTAGGTTTTATTGTAGGTAATTGTAGGTATTTTATTTAATTAATTTATTGATAGGGTAGTGTTAGGTTTAATTATAACTTAGGTTAGGATTTATTTTACAGGTAATTTTGTTATTATTTTAACTAGGTAACTATTAAATAGTTCTTAACTATTTCATAGCTATTGTACCTGGTTAAAATAATTACAAAGTTGCCTGTAAAATAAATATTAATCCTAAAATAGCTACAATGTAATTATAATTTATATTGTAGCTATATTAGGATGTATTTTACAGGTAAGTATTTAGCTTTAAATAGGAATAATTTATTTAATAAGAGTTAATTAATTTCGTTAGATGTAAATTATATTTAAGTTAGGGGGGTGTTAGTGTTAGGGTTAGACTTAGCTTTAGGGGTTAATCCATTTATTATAGTAGCGGTGAGCTCCGGTCGTCAGATTAGGGGTTAATAATTGAAGTTAGGTGTCGGCGATGTTAGGGAGGGCAGATTAGGGGTTAATACTATTTATTATAGGGTTAGTGAGGCGGATTAGGGGTTAATAACTTTATTATAGTAGCGGTGCGGTCCGCTTGGCAGATTAGGGGTTAATAAGTGTAGGCAGGTGTCGGCGACGTTGAGGGGGGCAGATTAGGGGTTAATAAATATAATATAGGGGTCGGCGGTGTTAGGGGCAGCAGATTAGGGGTACATAGGGATAATGTAAGTTGCGGCGGTTTACGGAGCGGAAGATTAGGGGTTAATAATATAATGCAGGGGTCAGCGATAGCGGGGGCGGCAGAATAGGGGTTAATAAGTGTAAGGTTAGGGGTGTTTAGACTCGGGGTACATGTTAGAGTGTTAGGTGCAGACGTAGGAAGTGTTTCCCCATAGGAAACAATGGGGCTGCATTAGGAGCTGAACGCTGCTTTTTTGCAGGTGTTAGGTTTTTTTTCAGCTCAAACAGCCCCATTGTTTCCTATGGGGGAATCGTGCATGAGCACGTTTTTGAGGCTGGCCGCGTCCGTGAGCAACTCTGGTATCGAGAGTTGCATTTGCGGTAAAAATGCTCTACGCTCCTTTTTTGGAGCCTAACGCAGCATTTTTTTGGACTCTCGATACCAGAGTTAATTTTATGGTGCGGCCAGAAAAAAGCCCGCGTAGCGTTAACAACCCATCTACCGCCAAACTCCAAATCTAGGCCTATGATAGCTACAATATAACAGTTATATTGTAGCTAGCTTACGGTTTATTTTATAGGTAAGTATTTAGTTTAAAATAGGAATTATTTAGTTAATGATAGTAATTTTTATTTAGATTTTTTTTTTTAATTATATTAAAGTCAGTGGGTGTTTGGGTTAAGGTTAGACTTAGGGTTAGGCTTAGGGTTTATAACTTTAGTATAGTGGCGGAGACGTTAGGGGCGGCAGATTAGGGGTAAATAAGTGTAGGTAGGTGGCGGCGACATTGGGGGCGGCAGATTAGGGGTTAATAAGTGTAGGTAGGTGGTGACGGGGAGGCAGATTAGGGGTTAATAAGTGTAATGTGTAATGTAGGTGTCGGCAATGTCGGGGGCGGCAGATTAGGAGTGTTTAGACTCGGGGTTTATGTTAGGGTGTTAGATGTAAACATAACTTTTGTTTCCCTATATGAATCAATGGGGCTGCATTACGGAGCTTTATGCTCCTTTATTGCAGGTGTTAGGCTTTTTTTTAGCCGGTTCTCCCCATTGATGTATATGGGGAAATCGTGCACGAGCACGTAAAACCAGCTCAAAGCAGCGCTGGTACTGGAGTGCGGTATGGAGCTCAATTTTGCTCTATGCTCACATATTTCCTGCTAATGCCGGGTTTAATGAAAACCTATAATAGCAGCGCTATAGGGAGGTGAGCAGTGTCAATAACTTGCAAGTTAGTACCGAGCCGCTCTTACCGCAAAACTCGTAATCTAGCCGAAGGAAAGTTACACTGTGTGCAATGTTCAGGGAATCCCAGGTGCGCATTCTTCACAAAGAATATCTCACACCAAGAGCAATGGCTAAGTGGGTGACTAACTGGTCCTATAAATGCATTAAATGTTCGTTAGAATCCCCAAATCTCCTATATTATATGTGGGCCTGTCCGATAGTTAGGCAATACTGGGGTAGAATCCAATACTGGATTAATAAAAAATTACATATTCCACTTACATTACACCCTGAGTCCATTTTATTCTTACAATGGGATCCTCAATAAAAACAGCATGATGCAATACTACGTTTGATAGTATTGGTAGCCAGGAAATACATTCTAAAACACTGGGGAAAGAGATTAGGCCCCTCCTTTATAGGCTTCAAGAACATGCTGAAACTACAAATATTTACAGAACAAATGGATGTACGAATGGACGTTCAGAACAGATTGAGCCTGTTTTTGCGGAAATGGCGCAGACATCTTAATTCCGAATTAGAAATACAGAGACTGCTCCTAATACCATTTAAGGATTCTGTTATATTTATGGAAGGAACATTGAGAGGAGAATGGGATTATCTGTTCTGAATGAAATAACACTAGTCACTGACGCATTCACATGGCCAAAAACATGCGACCATACTTAATCACACGTTCCTCCTTCCCCTTTTTTTTTCTCACCACCGGACTCCACGGTCAAAAACAATGACAGTTTCCAGGTTATTTATTTGTTAAAAAGTTTGGCTTAAGTTAGTTAGGTTATAGACTTAAGGAAAAAGTAAAAGGGGAAAAGGTTGAGGAGAGATGGAAACACAAAGAGAGAAAGAAAAACCTTGACCATAGACATAAAAGGCCAAAAGACAGTTTTCTCAGAGTGATGTTTAGAGATTCGGAATCTTGAACATAGACTCAAAATGGCCAGAAGACTCAAAATGGCCAGAAGACAGTTCTCTTAGGTCGATGTTTAAAAAGTCAAGGTTTGTTTTCAAAGAGGATACAAATTATTTATATGTTGTACTTAACACCATTATGCTCAAGGTTCTATTGTATTATCTGTAAAACTTCTTGTATGTGATTCCTGTCTCTCTCAACAATAAAAAAGATATTAAATTAAAAAAAGTGCTGGCTATAGAAAAGATATGTAATTTAGAAAGTTTAGAATGAAACATGATCTCAGGGAGATTGGGACAGAGAGATAATATAAATGGTCATTTTTCACTGTTCTTTCTAAAAATAAATATAGATAAATAAGCTATTAAATTCTGCTCTCCCTGCAAGATCAGCCCATGTGATTGTTTGTGGTTTCAATTAGCAGAAACACTTATTTAATATACAAAATTGTTCCAAAAAGAGCACTTTCCCATACATTTTAAACTTTGTAGCTGATATAAAGAGTCATTGCAAACACATTAAGGTGAAACCAATTGTACTTTAAACTGTCTTTTTAAAATATGTTTTGCTTGCAGCAATGATTTCTTTTTAAAAGGGAAAAAAAAACAATGTAGTGGAAAAAAGATAACAATAAAAATATAGACAGACATTTTGCATTTTGTGTCACTATGTAAGCACAGTAAGAAGATAAAACCTTGACAAATGTGCAATAAGATATACATAAAAATACAGCTGGTTCTGTCAGGCCTAAGATACCTTAGGGGAAGTCATTGCTTATGCTACTAAAGCCATAACATGAACAAGATTTTTTCTTCATGGAAATTAGATAAAGTCAAAAGTAACATGCAGCAGTGCTGTAATTCGTTAGCCCCGGAGCCAACATTGCAGACTACGAAGACAACTCCCGTTGTCCAATCAATTTGATGGAGAGTTCTAAGCCATGTTCCAAGAATTGTAATTTGAGTTTGAAAGTGCAGGATAATAAACAATTTATACTGAGTGTTGCGAGTATATTCTTGACTGTACTTGGAAAAAAGCTGTGAAATGCGTACATAACTTTAAATCTTAAAGGAACAGACAAGCATTAATATTACAGCAAAGGAAAACACAAATACGTATTTCATTCCTTTTGATCTAATTTTTTACAAATTGTTTTATACAATAAGCAATTAAACACAATTGTAATAAATCTCTTTTTTTATTTAAATTAAAAAAAAGTGCTATTGTTTGCACATAAGTGATATCGTTTTTATTGGGCTGTTTGCATGCAAGTTAAATGCTGCTCATATAACAAGCTGATAGTAAATGCGAATGTGTGAATGCAATTGTTATATATGCTAGAATGATTACCGCGACCTCAGAGCTCTTTTTAACTGTTGCACTCAAACAAAAGGTTGCACAAAGCACATCAGAAATACATTTAACAGTACAGTTACACTCATAACACTGTCTAATAAAGATTATTTTAAAAAATTTCAATTTTTTCTGTGTATTTATCTATGTATATGTTTATATATGTATTTACAGACATATATACGCATGTAAACACTTTAATACAAATAACTAAAACAAAAGCTAAAACTAGCCAAAAGGAGCACCACCAGATATGAGTAATTAGTAATAGTGGAATTTTAGTGCACCAGCAAAAATACAAAGACTATAGTAATAATTCCCATATAAATCTATACATATAAAAGCAATACAAATGTGAAATGCAGCGTGAGTTCTATGTAAAAAGGATATATATGCCATATACTTCAGACAAAACACGAAGTCCTTGATGCTGCTCCTTCAAAAAACGGTAGGAGAGGGTGGTGCTAGAATTGAAAAGATTAAAGAGAGCACGAGCGCAAAACGGCAGATCTGAGTGTAGTATAAATAAAAACGTTTTAATTTTAAAATCAGGTGAAAACACACTCACATTTCAAACATATATGAGGTATGAACAAAGCACATCTGTTGGATATATCAGCGGTATACAGAAACAGCTCGGTCTCCCTGCATATGATAGACAGTCACTGACCATCCATCTGACCTGTATATCCATGTGTGTCCTCAAATCAACTCTTGTTTCCAAAACAGCGTGGCTCAGCAGGATCCCAGAATAGGTGGTATACCCTGGATCTGTTCACAACCTGCGTGAATTGCAAAGAAAGGGACGCCTCTGACAAAGTGGGGAGGAGCCCCACGAATTGCGTTAGGCCATGCCCACATTGGAGGAAGCCTGCAACCCTCGAGACAAAGCGTTCCAGCCGGCTTCTGTAGTAGAGAGGGGGTAGCTGAGGTTCGTCCCATTCTTTGTAACTCACACATGTTGTGAACATTGTCACGACATGAAATTTTTGCATTTTAATGTACACTTTTCAAGGAGACTATGTCATGGGCTTTGTGCAACATTTTAGGGTTTTTGGGATTTTCTATTTACTTTTTCTATACACTTTTTCAAAGTTATCAAACAGTTAACCGGTACGCTAGCAGCTATTCCAGCCCGTCATACCTGGTTTTCAAGCCGCCACCCTGGTGACCGCGGATGCCATAGGAATCAATGGGATTCTGAAAGCAGCGAAAGCTTATGTTCGATGCTGCCAGATATCCCATTGATTTCTATGGTAGAAAACCAGTAAAGTTTACACCTAACACCCTAACATAAGCCCCGAGTCTAAACACCCCTAATCTGCAACCCCCGACATCACTGCCACCTAAATATAATGTATTAACCCCTATTCTGCTGCTCCCCGACACCGCTGCAACTAAATAAATGTATTAACCCCTATTTCGCCGCTTCCGGACCATGTCACCACCTAAATAAATGTATTAACCCCTAAACCTGTGGCCTCCCACATCACTACCATTAACTAAACCTATTAACCCCTAAACCACCAGCCCCCACATCGCCATAAACTAAAATAAGCTAGTAACCCCTAAACCTAACAACCCGCTAACTTTACATTAAAATTACAACACCCCTATCCTTTAGAATTAAAATAAACTATATTAAACTATTAATTAAACTACCCTAAATATTATACTAAAATTACATTAAACTAGCTATTAAATTAACTATATTACATATTGAAAAACCCTAACCCTAATCAAATTATTTAAATCTACTATTAAAAATTACTAAATTACTAAAAAAAAAAAAATAAGTTACAAAAGACAAACACTAAGTTACAAAACAAACAAACCACAGTATCAAAAATAAAAACGAAATGCACCAAATCTAATAGCCCTATCAAAATAAAAAAGCCCTCCAGAAATAAAAAAAAAACCCTAGCCTATAATAAACTACCAATGGCCTTTAAAAGGGCCTTTTGCAGGGCATTGCCCCAAAGAAATCAGCTCTTTTACCTGTAAAAAAAAAATACAAACACCCCCCAACAGTAAAACCCACCCACCGCCCACCCAACCAACCCCTTCAAATAAAAAGCCTATCTAAAAAACCTAAGCTCCACATTGCCCTGAAAAGGGCATTTGTATGGGCATTGCCCTTAAAAGGGCATTTTGAAGTTTATTTTGAAGTTCATTGGAACAGTCAATAGGATGAGAGCTACTCAAATCCTTTTGGCTGATTGGAACAGCCAATAGGATTTTAGCAGCTCTAATCCTATTGGCTGATTTGAACCTTTCAGCCAATAGGAATGCAAGGGACGCCATCTTGGATGACGTCACTTGCATTAAAGTTACAGTTTACGGCTGCGACCATATTGAAGAGGAGCTCTGCGCCGTATGTCTTCAGGATGGACCCGCTCTGTGCCGGATGGATGAAGATAGAAGAAGCCGCATGGATGAAGATTTCGCCGGATGGATGAAGATAGAAGAGGCCGCCTGGATGAAGACTTCTTGCCGCCCCCAGATGAAGACTTCTTGCCAACTGGATGGATCCTTCAAGCGGAATTTTAAAAACTGTAAGTGGATCGTCGGGGTTAGTGTTAGCTTTATTTAAGGTTTTTTTAGGTAGGTTTTATTTTTAGAGTAGGGTCTGAAAGGTCTAAAAGAGCTAAATGCCCTTTAAAGGGCAATGCCTATACAAATGCCCTTTTCAGGGCAATGAGGAACTTAGGTTTTTTAGATAGGCTTTTTATTTGGGGGGGTTGGTTGGGTGGGTGGTGGGATTTACTTTTGGGGGTGTTTGTATTTTTTTTTACAGATAAAATAGCTGATTTCTTTGGGGCAATGCCCCGCAAAAGGCCCTTTTAAGGGCCATTGGTAGTTTATTGTAGGCTAGGTTTTTTTATTTTGGGGGGGCTTTTTTTATTTTGATAGGGCTATTAGATTAGATATACATTGTTTTTATTTTTTTTTGCAACTTAGGCCTAGATTTGGAGTTTGGCGGTAGCCGTAAAACCAGCGTTAGAGGCTCCTAACGCTGGTTTTAGGCTACCGCCGGTATTTGGAGTCAGTCAAAAAAGGGTCTAACGCTCACTTTTCAGCCGCGACTTTTCCATACCGCAGATCCCCTTACGTCAATTGCGTATCCTATCTTTTCAATGGGATCTTTCTAACTCCGGTATTTAGAGTCGTGGCTGAAGTGAGCGTTAGAATTCTAACGACAAAACTCCAGCCGCAGAAAAAAGTCAGTAGTTAAGAGCTTTCTGGGCTAACGCCGGTTCATAAAGCTCTTAACTACTGTGCCCTAAAGTACACTAACACCCATAAACTACCTATGTACCCCTAAACCGAGGCCCCCCCACATCGCTGACACTTGATTAAAAATTTTTAACCCCTAATCTGCCGACCGCCACCTACGTTATCCTTATGTACCCCTAATCTGCTGCCCCTAACACCGCTTACCCCTATATTATATTTATTAACCCCTAATCTGCCCCCCACAACGTCGCCGCCAGCTACCTACACTTATTAACCCCTAATCTGCCGTCCGCACGCCGCCGCCAGCTACATTATAGCTATGTACCCCTAATCTGCTGCCCCTAACACCGCCGACCCCTATATTATATTTATTAACCCCTAACCTGCCCCCCACAACGTCGCCGCCAGCTACCTACAATAACTAACCCCTAATCTGCCAACCGCCACCTACGTTATACTTATGTACCCCTAATCTGCTGCCCCTAACACCGCCGACCCCTATATTATATTTATTAACCCCTAATCTGCCCCCCTCAACGTCGCCTCCACCTGCCTACACTTATTAACCCCTAATCTGCCGAGCGGACCGCACCGCTACTATAATAAAGTTATTAACCCCTAATCCGCCTCACTAACCCTATAATAAATAGTATTAACCCCTAATCTGCCCTCCCTAACATCGCCGACACCTAACTTCAAACATTAAGCCCTAATCTGCCGACTGGAGCTCACCGCTATTCTAATAAATGTATTAACCCCTAAAGCTAAGTCTAACCCTAACACTAACACCCCGCTAACTTAAATATAATTTAAATCTAACGAAATTAATTAACTCTTATTAAATAAATTATTCCTATTTAAAGCTAAATACTTACCTGTAAAATAAATCCTAATATAGCTACAATATAAATTATAATTATATTATAGCTATTTTAGGATTTATATTTATTTTACAGGTAACTTTGTATTTATTTTAACCAGGTACAATAGCTATTAAATAGTTAAGAACTATTTAATAGCTAAAATAGTTAAAATAATTACAAAATTACCTATAAAATAAATCCTAACCTAAGTTACAATTAAACCTAACACTACACTATCAATAAATTAATTAAATAAAATACCTACAATTACTTACAATTACACCTAACACTACACTATCAATAAATTAATTAAATAAAATACCTACAATTACCTACAATTACACCTAACACTACACTATCAATAAATGAATTAAATACAATATCTACAAATAAATACAATTAAATAAACTAACTAAAGTACAAAAAATAAAAAAGAACTAAGTTACAAAAAATAAAAAAATATTTACAAACATAAGAAAAATATTACAACAATTTTAAACTAATTACACCTACTCTAAGCCCCCTAATAAAATAACAATGCCCCCCAAAATAAAAAATGCCCTACCCTATTCTAAATTACAAAAGTTCAAAGCTCTTTTACCTTACCAGCCCTGAACAGGGCCCTTTGCGGGGCATGCCCCAAGAAATTCAGCTCTTTTTCCTGTAAAAAAACACATAAAATACCCCCCCCCAACCTTACAACCCACCACCCACATACCCCTAATCTAACCCAAACCCCCCTTAAATAAACCTAACACTAAGCCCCTGAAGATCTTCCTACCTTATCTTCACCATACCAGGTTCACCGATCGATCCAGAAGAGCTCCTCCGATGTCCTGATCCAAGCCCAAGCAGGGGGCTGAAGATGTCCATGATCCGGTTGAAGTCATCATCCAAGCGGGAGCTGATGAGGTCGATGATCCGGCTGAAGTCATCATGGACCTCTTCAGCTCCCGCTTGGATGATGACTTCAGCCGGATCATGGACATCTTCAGCCCCCTGCTTGGGCTTGGATCAGGACATCGGAGGAGCTCTTCTGGATCGATCGGTGAACCTGGTATGGTGAAGATAAGGTAGGAAGATCTTCAGGGGCTTAGTGTTAGGTTTATTTAAGGGGGGTTTGGGTTAGATTAGGGGTATGTGGGTGGTGGGTTGTAATGTTGGGGGGGGGGTATTGTATGTGTTTTTTTACAGGAAAAAGAGCTGAATTTCTTGGGGCATGCCCCGCAAAGGGCCCTGTTCAGGGCTGGTAAGGTAAAAGAGCTTTGAACTTTTGTAATTTAGAATAGGGTAGGGCATTTTTTATTTTGGGGGGCTTTGTTATTTTATTAGGGGGCTTAGAGTAGGTGTAATTAGTTTAAAATTGTTGTAATATTTTTCTTATGTTTGTAAATATTTTTTTATTTTTTGTAACTTAGTTCTTTTTTATTTTTTGTACTTAAGTTAGTTTATTTAATTGTATTTATTTGTAGATATTGTATTTAATTCATTTATTGATAGTGTAGTGTTAGGTGTAATTGTAGGTATTTTATTTAATTTATTTATTGATAGTGTAGTGTTAGGTTTAATTGTAACTTAGGTTAGGATTTATTTTACAGGTAAATTTGTAATTATTTTAACTATTTTAGCTATTAAATAGTTATTAACTATTTAATAGCTATTGTACCTGGTTAAAATAAATACAAAGTTACCTGTAAAATAAATATAAATCCTAAAATAGCTATAATATAATTATAATTTATATTGTAGCTATATTAGGATTTATTTTACAGGTAAGTATTTAGCTTTAAATAGGAATAATTTATTTAATAAGAGTTAATTAATTTCGTTAGATTTAAATTATATTTAATTTAGGGGGGTGTTAGGGTTAGACTTAGCTTTAGGGGTTAATACATTTATTAGAATAGCGGTGAGCTCCAGTTGGCAGATTAGGGGTTAATGTTTGAAGTTAGGTGTCGGCGATGTTAGGGAGGGCAGATTAGGGGTTAATACTATTTATTAAAGGGTTAGTGAGGCGGATTAGGGGTTAATAACTTTATTATAATAGCGGTGCGGTTCGCTCAGCAGATTAGGGGTTAATAAGTGTAGGCAGGTGGAGGCGACGTTGTGGCGGGCAGATTAGGGGTTAATAAATATAATATAGGGGTCGGCGGTGTTAGGGGCAGCAGATTAGGGGTACATAGGGATAATGTAAGTAGCGGCGGTTTACGGAGCGGCAGATTAGGGGTTAATAATAATATGCAGGGGTCAGCGATAGCGGGGGCGGCAGATTAGGGGTTAATAAGTGTAAGGTTAGGGGTGTTTAGACTCGGGGTACATGTTAGAGTGTTAGGTGCAGACGTAGGAAGTGTTTCCCCATAGACAACAATGGGGCTGCGTTAGGAGCTGAACGCGGCTTTTTTGCAGGTGTTAGGTTTTTTTCAGCTCAAACAGCTCCATTGTTTTCTATGGAGGAATCGTGCACGAGCACGTTTTTTAAGCTGGCCGCTTCCGTAAGCAACTCTGGTATCGAGAGTTGCAGTGGCGTTAAATATGCTCTACGCTCCTTTTTTGGAGCCTAACGCAGCCATTCTGTGGACTCTCAATACCAGAGTTATTTTAAAGGTGCGGCCAGAAAAAAGCCAGCGTTAGCTACGCGGGTCGTTACTGACAAAACTCTAAATCTAGCCGTTAGTGTTTTGTTTTGTTTTTGTAGGGTTAGGGTTTTTTGATATGTAATATAGTTAATTGAATTGCTAGTATTTTAGTATAATAGTTCGGGTAGGTTAATTAATTGTTTAATATAGTTTATTTTCATTCTAAATGAAAGTTTTAATTTATTATAAGATAATGATGTGGTAATTTTAATGTAAAGTTAGCGGGTTGCTAGGTTTAGGGGTTAATAGCTTAATTTTAGTTTATGGGCGGGCGGTTTAGGGGTTAATAGGTTTAGTTAATGGTAGTGATGTGGGAGGCCAGAGGTTTAGGGGTTAATATGTTTATTTAGGTGGCGACGGGTTCCGGGAGTGGCGGAATAGAGGTTAATACATTTATTTAGTGACGTTGGGGTCTGGGAGTGGCGGGATAGGGGTTAATAACTTTATTTAGTGGCGGCGGGGTCCGGGAGCGGCGGGATAGGGGTTAATAACTTTATTACATTTGCGCCGGGGTCCGGGAGCAGTGGGATAGGGGTTAAACATTTTATTATAATGGCGGCGTTTAGTGACAGGGTATAAATAAAGTTGGGAAAAAGCCGAATAGCAGCGAGATCGATGACTGCTACTTAACAACAGTCTTGGTGCGTGGCTTTTTGCCGGCTATTTTAATAAATATGGAGAGCATATTCAGGTCCACGACCGCGATGTTAGGCGATGTTAGCGTATTGGTGCCGGCAAATGCAGCATAGTTGAGGCTTTGATAAATATCCCCCTTAGTGTGCAGCAGGGGACTGCATGAAGTGGAGCACCCTGTCAATGCTCTGAAGAGGATCACTGACGTTGCCGCCGACCTCAACAAAGACTTCACAGCTGCCATCGCTGTGCAACTTACCCCTTTGCTGTGCTAGGTTCTGTAGCATGACAATCGGCATGAGAACGAGGCTCCCAATGGAGCCTATGGAAGCGCTCTCTTGTGAGGGCAAAGCTTCCATGCAATGCGTATGCCACCTCTTAAAACCAGCGACATTTGCATGCACTGGTATTACGAGTGGAGCGCAAATATTGCAATCGCAAAAGCACAATTTTGCAATACAACAGACCTTTTAGCAGGTCACTGCTATAGTGTGTAGCTCCTTGTTTTAGAAGTTTGTGTGATTGGAGGAAGTATAATTATTTGTATTGATCTATAGAAGCTTCACTATGATTTTGTTGACTGTATTTTTGTAAGAAGCTGCAAGGAGTATGGGTAATTGCATGCTTTAATTTCATTTGTGCCTTTTACACATTTTTATTTTGCAATGGTGGTTGTTAAATAGATCTCTGAAAACACAAAAAGTACATCTGGTACTTGGATAAATCTGGCGTTTCACTTTTTTTTTTAAACATATAGGAGTTTTTTGGTTCAGCACCCTGAATAGCTCTTGCAGATTGATGCTGCATTTAGCCCCCAATCAGCAAGCGCTACCCAGGTGCTGAACCATATATGGGCCAGCTTGTAAGCTTACATTCTTGCTTTTTCAAATAAAGATTCCAAGAGAACGAGGAAAATTGATAATAGGAGTAAATTAGAAAGTTGCTTAAAATTGCATGCTCTATCTAAATCATGAAAGAAATGTTTTGGCTCAGTATCCCTTTAACGGCATAGTGCTCCAGTGCACTTTTATTTTTGTCTGTATATTTATACATATATATTTATGTGTTTATATTTGTATTTATGTCTGTAAATATATATCTAACACCCAAGATCTCATATCTTTGACCTCTTATAACTTTTGTGCGCAATATTTTTTTAAAAAAATATTTTTTATTAGACAGCGTTATTATGAGTGTAAGTGTACTTTTTAATGTATTGTTTATGTGTTTTGTGCAACTTTTTATTTTCACGAAACAGTTAACCATAGCTCTGAAATTGCGGTAATGATTCTAGTGTGCATTTATATTCAATTTGTAATACCAGCAGTAAGCCAGATGAGTGCAAACCCTCGCTATATACCCCTTATCGCTCGGGCGCAAATTATTTGCTCCACTTGTAATCTAGTCCACAAAGTTTAGCTGATTTCCATCTGCTCCCAATGGATTTAGTTAAAATTATGGTAAACTTTCCCCTTTTTAAACTCAGATCAGGAATATTGGTAATATTTTAGATGGAATTAAATTCATCGGTTGTAACGAAAATTTGCTGTACCTTACTTATTAATATAGATATGAAATTCAAATACCCTGCGTTTCATCGTCCTTTTCAAAATTACATTTTTCTGTGAGCTAATGATTTAAATTGTTCTCCAATTAACGCTCTCCCAATATGTCAATTTTGTTGTAGCAAGAGTGCTGATTGGACAACAATTCAAACCATTAGCTTACAGAAAAACTGACTTTTGAAGTGAGCAGCAGGGCGCAGAGTATTTGAATTTCATATCTATATTAAAAGTAAGTTATAGCGCATCTTCATTACAAATGACGAATTAAACTCCATCTAAAATATCACTAAAAGTCCGGTTCTGATTTTAAAAAGAGGAGAGTTTACCATCTTTTCAATAAACAAATATTTCAATGACCCAATTGTCGGATGTAGGACAACAGAAATGCTTTGTCTTGCAGATGTTTAATAATAGCCGGTAAGTTTGAGTTATTTGCATTGTTCTTATAGTATAAGCAGTGATGGCTATTTAAGTGCATGCAGTTGGCATCTTGCTCTGTGGCTAGGGCCATTGTTCTTATGGTATAAGCAGTGGTTGCTATTTAAGTGCATGCAGTTGGCATCTTGCTCTGTGGCTAGGGCCATTGTTCTTATGGTATAAGCAGTGATGGCTATTTAAGTGCATGCAGTTGGCATCTTGCTCTGTGGCTAGGGCCATTGTTCTTATAGTATAAGCAGTGATGGCTATTTAAGTGCATGCAGTTGGCATCTTGCTCTGTGGCTAGGGCCATTGTTCTTATAGTATAAGCAGTGATGGCTATTTAAGTGCATGCAGTTGGCATCTTGCTCTGTGGCTAGGGCCATTGTTCTTATAGTATAAGCAGTGGTTGCTATTTAAGTGCATGCAGTTGGCATCTTGCTTTGTGGCTAGGGCCATTGTTCTTATAGTATAAGCAGGAATGGCTATTTAAGTGCATGCAGTTGGCATCTTGCTCTGTGGCTAGGGCCATTGTTCTTATAGTATAAGCAGTGATGGCTATTTAAGTGCATGCAGTTGGCATCTTGCTCTGTGGCTAGGGCCATTGTTCTTATAGTATAAGCAGTGATGGCTATTTAAGTGCATGCAGTTGGCATCTTGCTCTGTGGCTAGGGCCATTGTTCTTATAGTATAAGCAGTGGTTGCTATTTAAGTGCATGCAGTTGGCATCTTGCTTTGTGGCTAGGGCCATTGTTCTTATAGTATAAGCAGTGATGGCTATTTAAGTGCATGCAGTTGGCATCTTGCTCTGTGGCTAGGGCATGTCTTGCACAATGTCTTCATCAATGCACAAAATGATATATTTTACGTGTATAGTATGTGTGAGAAATAAAGCTTCACATTGTAAAATATCTGTATACAAAATAACTTTTTTTAAATAATTCAATGTGTTCACAAAATTGTTATTGTTTATTAGTTCAGGCACATACCTCTTAAAAAGGCTATGGGGCATATCTATCAAGCTTCTTATGGAGCTTGATGCCCCGTGTTTCTAAAGACCGCTGATCCATAACTTGTCCGCCTGCTCTGTGGCCGCGGACAGAAATCAACGATCGGGTTGACACCCCCTGCTAGCGGCCGATTGGCTGTGAATCTGCAGGGGGCTGCATTGAACCAGCAGTTCACAAGAACTTCTGGTGCAATGATAAATGCCGACAGTGTATGTTGTCGGTATTTATCGATGTGCAGCGGACATGATCTGCTATATCGGATCATGTCCACTCTCACCATAGTAAAAAGGCCCCTATGTTTATTTTTTGTCCTTTGCTGTGGGAATTCAGGAATAGATATACAGAATATGAGCCCCTGCTATGATCACACTATCACTGAGTAGCATGTTACAGGGTAAGGATCATTTTGGATGCCGTCCAGCCACTTTAGGGACAATGGAATACACAGATTTTTTAAAGTTATATTACAAAAAAAGCAGGCAACATAAATTATAAAATTAAACTATAACTTTTTTTGTCTTACTTTTAATTCAACACACAATGACCTTTTAAAGGTTTTTTTATATTCCATAATTGTAAATGTTAGGAATAGACATTTTAGTTGTTTTATATGTAATGTTGAGAGTATCAATTAATTACCAACAAACATAACTTACCTGGTATCTAAACTCATTGATGCTAAAATAATGTATCTGCGCAGGACATACAACTGACAGATATTGAGGTTAGGCTAATGATTTGTGTTGGGGACAGAGTTAGAGTCTCAGATTGACCCCACATTTCTAAGTCATTCATTCCATTAAGCATCAATAAAGACAAGACCACCAACATGGGAGAGAAAAGGCAGCAGCTTATTTATTAAAACCAAACCAAATAATAGTTTAACATTTTAACTTTTAAGATTTTAAAACACCTTTTAAACACCTCAGTGCTTGCTTTATCTCACTATAAGCCCCCGCCCCTTCTCAGGGCGGAGCGTCCACCATTACTCTTCCTTTTGCTACACCAGTACCAGTACCAGTCATTATCCATCAGGCGTAAGCCTCAACAGAACATAGCAAGCACCCCGCCATTGCTGTGACAACCATTGCATCCAAGCCAAACAACTTTATGGAGGGAGGGTGGGACAACACCTCCTACTATGCTGCTCCTGGGGGACACCTGTGACCTCACTTCCCGTCAGAGGTTTTTCAACCCCTTCCTAAACTCCACACATTTTCATTACGTTCCACTCATAGGGAAGTGGGGTCAAATGTGCCCTCCTTTCATTCTGGCATCCTGGCCTTTTCTTTATTTATGTTGTGATAGAACCCCAAACAGCCTGTGCTGAACAGAGATTAGTTCAGTCTGCCTTACCCTGAGTGAGATCTGTATCTTGCCCATTGTTGTGCAGTCTGTCCTCTCTTCTCACCCTCACCTACCTCTGTGCCATCTGCTGTATTTCTGTCTGTGTTTCCACTAGTCTAATCCCCAGGTTTGAGGCTTAAATCACAGCAATTTGCTGAAGGAAAAGGTAGCGTGAGCTCCCCTAACCTATGTGGCGAAAGACAGGGACTGCAAACTAATAAAGATAGCGGTGCAGTTATTTCAAAAAGGGTCAATACTTAGTGTTGGTTCTCATTATCAGTTAATTGTAGAGCACCAATAGATCATGTTGAACCACTCCCAAGTCCTTCCATATAAAACCCTGCAACTCATTTTAATCAGTGCTTGGACATTGTTGCACTTTGTGTCTGTGTTTCCTGGCATTCTGTGTTTGCTATTATCCCTTGCACCCTATTTATCTTTGGACTTGAATTCTGGATTGGTTATCTGGACTGCTATTTTGCACTGCCCTTATTGGCTATGTATGCTGATTGGACTGATTACTAGCATTAACTCCTGGCTTGGCTTTCCTGAACTGCTCAGTCTAGCTACTGTAATGCTCATGGGATATCTCTCTTTCAGACTAAACTTGGCCAGTAGTCTTCTTATCCTGGCATCAAGTGGAATGATAGAAAATATCCCAGAGCAGAAGTATAGCAGTTCAGGGGTAAACCAATAGAAGGACCAGGAACAAGCAGGAGTCAGCAACAAAAGGAAATCCAGCAGTATAAAAGTTCAGGGGTAAGGCAATAGAAGGATCAGACAGGCAGAGTTCAAAAACAGTATAGCAATACAGCAGTTCAAGGGTTAAGCAAGCAAAGTTGTCAGACAAGCAGAGTTCAGCAACAGTATAGCAATCCAGCAGTTCAAGGGTTAAGCAGGCAGAGTGGTCAGACAATCAGAGTTCAGCAACAGTATAGTAATCCAGCACTTTAGGGGTTAAGCAAGCAGAGTGGTCAGACAGGCAGAGTTCAGTAATGCTATAGCAATCCAGTTAAAGTAAGTAACACAGCACCCAGGAGCACACACAGTAACAAATATACTTGGGCACAGGTGAGAGTGACTGACCACTTACATAGGATAGGATTCGTGCTGCAGGAGGGATCCGGACTGGCATCAGAAGACAGGGCGGGCACTGATGACCTCATCACCGTGCTGTAGAAACACCGCCGCATCCCTAGCAACTAGGGTTGTCACCCGTCCCTTAAAATACAGAACACTTATAAGTTACACATGCTGCAGGGTGTGCAGAGAGGAATAGGAATAGTGCTGTCCAGAAACACAATACATGTTCCTCCCTGCACACCCTGCAGCATGTGTAACTCATAAGTGTCTAGGAAAACATGGCTGAGGTGGCAACCCTACTAGCAACAGGACCACCTGCATCCGTGGCAACAGCCAGAACAGAGCGGAGGAGCAGCGTGACAGCTACCTGCAAAACCCCCTATTCACTACCTCTGCACCTGAGGTCCCAGCATAAACAGAACAAGAGGTATTTTTACCCCTGAAAATGTTTGAAGGATGCTGGTCTAGATTCATTAATGCTCATGAGGTGCTTTGATATGAAGGTGAAAATAAAAAGTGAGCCTCAATTCTCTTATTTTTCCCAGAACTTAGCGGGCGTTGTTGCCATTAATGTATTTAATTCATGAAGTTCCCAATACTTGATATCTCTTGCATCAAACATAATCCAGTAGAAAAGAGGAAAAATAATAAGTGTTTCCACGACACTCAAGAAACAAGTTTGTAAAGCAGTTAAATGGATACTAAACTCAATTTTTTACTTTAAAGAGACACTGAACCCAAATTTGTTCTTTCGTGATTCAGATAGAGCATGCAATTTTAAGCAACTTTCTAATTTACTCCTATTATCATTTTTTCTTCGTTCTCTTGCTATCTATATTTGAAAAAGAAGGCATTTAAGCTTTTTTTTGTTAAGAACTCTGGACAGCACTTTTTTATTGGTGGATGAATTTATCCACCAATCAGCAAGGTTGTTCACCAAAAATGGGCCGGCATCTAAACTTACATTCTTGAATTTCAAATAAAGATACCATGAGAATAAAGAAAATTTGATAATAGGAGTAAATTAGAAAATTGCTTAAAATGGCATGCTCTATCTGAATCATGAAAGAAAAAATGTGGGTTCAGTGACCCTTTAATGAATCAGACAGCCTATTTTAGGTTCAGCACCCTGGATAGCTCTTGCTTATTGTTGGCTACATTTAGTAACCCAGGTACTGAACCAAAAATGGGCCATCACCTAAGCTTTACATTCCTGCTTTTTAAATAAAAATTGCAAAACGAAGAAATTTTGATAATAGGAGTAAATTGGAAAATTGCTAAAATGGAATGCTCCATCTGAATCATTAACAAAAACATTTGGGTTTAGTATCCCTTTAATGTAAATGTTTGTAATTTGTAAAATATTTACACATCTTTTTCGATATTATAAACTAGCCTCACTCCCTGGCCATGGGCATTCTGGAAAGTTTTAGAGTCTTGGCCGCACATAAGTGGAATTCATAGACTCTTTTCTTCCTGTGAGGTATCTTGTCGTGCATTTACGTTTCACTATTGTAAAGCTGTGTCGTCTTATTTTCCTTTTTTTTATCTTTCACGTTATTTTTTCCATTTCTTGCACATGTTTGGGTGGGCTGTTTTATGAAGGGAGATTTTTTTATTTTAATAGATTTGTCCAATAAGGTTTTGAAGGTATTTTGTGATGCCAGTATCCTTCACAGTGGAACTAGTTCTATGTGCCACACAATGAATGGTTGCAAGACAGATGAGGTTCCTTTGGTTATAATTGGAAAGGTACTCACAACCAGTAGGTGTGAAAAAGGACCAATACAAATATTTCAAAACTTTCAATTTTGTGGTGAGAATTTTTCAACAAGAAATTAGTTTTTTATTGAATTTAATAATAATAACTAGTATTTATATAGCGCCTTTCTCCCAGTGGGACTCAAAGCGTGTTTTCAGCGCTCAGAATTAACCAAATCAGCAGCTGAATAATAATAGCTGTTATTATTACCCAATTTAATGGTACTCATTTTGTTGAGCTTGGAAGGACGAAGGACCGAGTCGGCCCTGCCGGGGTTTAAACCTGTGACCTTCGGATCTTTGAACAGGCTTTTGTAGTTAGGGAATTTTACCAGCTGAGCTACCTCACCGGCTTTAAGCCATTGTCACTCTTGTTTTGCCAGAAGTTATACATTGAATATGATGTGGTTTAGGGAAACCTACTTGGAATAAAGTCCCTTATTATACATGTTTATTACAGAGAATAAAAAACAGCACATTTAAAACCCAAGTTAATTCATGTTCTTTGTTGGAAAATGTTATTTACGGTTATAAGCTTTGCTTTTATTTGTCTCATTCTTTTCCACAATTGATAAATATGCTAAATTGTGTCAACCAATAACTCAAACCAACCTCCGGAGAGTGTAGCTCCCTGTCAGTGAATAATAATTAAAGTTCTGCAACTTGAACACTCACAGCTTAAACCCTTTTTTATAGCACCAGGCAAACAATATATAGTGATTTATTGGTTTTGTAAATTAATGACTTTTCCTTAATTAGAGGGTCAGCAGTAATAGTGACACTTCTACTTTTCAACACAAAGACATCTATAGAGAGGTTGACATTTCACTACCTTGTTGCAATATTCGGTTCATTTTTAGTTTGTTATTATTTTTTTAATTTAAAACTTTTATCACATGTTTTTTTCTAGCTCAACACAGTAGCTTGGCTTTTCAGTATGATTTAATTTGGTTTTCTTGGTGCCTAAAATAACCATTGGTTCCATTATTTTCCATTATTTGTAGACATATCTATCTATCTACCATCTATATCTCTATCTATCTATCTATCTATCTATCTATCTATCTATCTATCTATCTATCTATCTATCATCTATCTATCTATCTATCTATCTATCTATCTATCTATCTATCTCTATAATCTATCTATCTACCTATCTATCTATCTATCTACCTACCATCTATCTATCTATCTATCTATCATCTATCTAACTATCCATCTCTCTATCTATCTATACCTGTCTAATCTAAAATGGATCATATTTACAAATAAAATGGGATGCATTCACAATGAAGTGGTTGCACAAATAAAAGTGTAATACAGCACAGCACATCATTACATTTTGAGACTTACTGGAAGTTTTATTAGATTAAAGGGGTATATCATGTCAGCAATTAACAAATCGAGTCATTCAAGATGATACAAGCATCTTAGGCTCTCTGATACAGTGCTGTGTTTAAAATGCTGGTGCACGGTGCATACTTAAATACACACCGAATCAGCTATAGCGTTTGTTAAAAGCATTTTTGCTAATACATGGCTATTACAAAAATGCTTCTATTCAAAACTAAAATGCATCCATGTGGATTGCAGTTTTGGCCAGAATGGCTGTTCTACCTGATGACAACTTTAAGAAAGAAAAAAAAAACATCATGGGAAAATTGTTAATGAATATGTAAGCAAATATTTTTTAGTCCGAGGGCTAAACAATTACTAATCACTATCTAGAGAAGTATTTAAGAAACATACAATGTATCTTTCTTTCATTTACATGTAATAATTTGTGCTTATTATAATTTAAATAAAGAATAAGTTGTAACCTACTAATATATTTGCAAGCAAGTAAAGGGAATACGTTTTGCTCTTTAGATGCTAGATTACAAGTGGAATGGTAATTACCGCTCTCACTTGAGTGTTAACATAACTATACATTAACTTTTTGCACGCGTTGGGTAGCAATGGTATTACAAGTTAAAATTAGAAATGTTGCGCTTGCACGAAACCCAACGCGCACAAAATGTTAATAAAGGATATTGCGTTCACAGTAACGCAAATAACGGGGCCCATTGAAAGTATAGGGAGCACAAATTATCACAAATTTGTGTAAACCAACGTGGTCATTTAAACACTGCTTCACTTATAGTCAAGAGCAAAAAATACAGCAATCGTTTGAGCTACTTATGCAAACGATTACACGCCATCCGTAATCTATTCTGACATAGCCCATCTCCTTAGTGAAACCATAGCTCAAACCCCAAAAAGTGAAATTTTGGTCTTTGGAGATTTTAATATTGATTGGCTGAATCCTAAAAACAATAGTTATTGCTCACCATTTAAGACTTTGCAGCTAACGCAATTAATCTCCTCCCCAACTCGCATAAACATTAAAAGCCATAACCACACCCTCCTCGATTGGATTCTCTCCACTTCCCCTGACCGAATCCAGGAGGCAGGTGTTCTCCCTAACAGTTTCAGTGACCACTGCTTAGTATACTGCGTGCGCAAAATAAGGGCTACTAAATCCTTTCCCAAGGTTAAAATCACCAGGTCCTCCAAAAAATGTAATCTTGATTCATTTCTAAATGACACCAAGAACCTGGCACAGATTAAACCTAATTCCAGATTTAGACTTCAGTCCGAACTCCTACAAGTTTGGAATTTGCATGCCCCGCTGCATAAGGTGAGAGTAAAAGGAGCACACTTTAATTGAATCACAGCTGACCTCATTCAAATGTACCAATTTCGGGATTCATTGTGGTCAAAGTTCAAGCATACTGGCTCTATGAACGATCACTGTGTATATAGAAAATGGCGAAATATATGCACTTAACAAGCAAAATTGGTCAAGGCCCAATATTTCTGTGAAAATCTGAAAAATAACATATCAAACCATAGAAAGTTTTGGAAAGTCATAAATAACTTACACACTCCCCCAATCCACTCCCAACCCTCCACTGTCAAAGTGGATAAACAAACCCTGCAACTTCCCTTAGAAGTAGCAAATGCCTTTAACAATTATTTTGTCGGATGCTCCACCACCCTGATTGACAAACTAATAAATGACACGTATCCTGAAACTACAAATGTGGATCAAGCCCCACTAAATCTATAGATAAATTAAATTTTAGACCTGTACCCATCAATGTCATTAAGAAACACCTTAATAATCTAAAAATTAAAAACCAGTCTGGACCTGATCAAATCCCAGCAGCGTCAGCAATTGCTAAACCTGTCACAACCCTAATTAACAAATCCTTTGTGTCTGTATACATACCCAAACTTTGGAAGACTGCAAGAGTAGTGCCTATCCATAAAAGTGGTGAGTTAACCATGGTTACTAACTATCGCCTAATATCATTGCTCCCAGTATTGTTAAAAATCTTAGAAAAATGCGTCCATACGCAACTATGTGAGTATTACCAACAATCTAGCTATATGACCCCTGTTCAATCGGGTTTTCGCCCGAATCACTCCACTACAACTGCCCTCCTAAAAGTTTGCAATGACAGCCAAACTGGCATGGAACAAGGAGACCTAACTGGAGCTATTTTTCTTGGTTTTGCAAAGGCCTTTGACACAGTAGACCAGGACATACTACTGCTCAAACTAAAAAACTCAGGTATTGGTGATCATCCGCTAACCTGATTTCGATCATATGTATCGGATAGATCACAGTATGCCAAATGTCTGCAAATCCTCAACTGTACACATGTACGCAGACGACACGGTAATCTATGCAAACAAACACGATCTGCCGCAGCTTGAGGTAGTGCTCCAAGACCAGTTCACAGAGGTAGAAAAGTGATTCTCAAAAAACAAACTCTTCCTAAACACTGACAAAACTGTCACAATGATCTGGGGAACGGTATCTAAATTACACAAACTACAAAAGTCCCATCTACACATTAAAACAAAATCAAATGGCACACTGACCGCAGTCCACTCTTTCAAATACTTGGGTATGTTGTTAGACCCCAATCTATCTTTTGGCCTCCACATAGAAAAAAATCTAAACTCTATCCAAAACTAGGTGCCCTGTACAGATAGAAATCCTGCCTCAGCCCTACAGTAAAGGAAAAGATTGTACAGCAAATGCTGATGCCAATCATGGATTATGGAGATGTAGTATACGCACCTGCACCGCAAACTCACCTTAATAAACTTAATACACTGTATAACTCGGTCTGCCACTTTGTGCTACAATGTAACTACAGGACCCACCATTGTGACATGCTAAAAGAACTAAACTGGCTGTCGCTGGAATCCAGACGCACCCTCCATCTTTCCTGCCTTGTGTTTAAGAGACTTTCTGGGAAGCTCCCATTCTACCTGAGCAAAATGCTTTCCCTGGCTGTTCCCACCTCCCATAACCTCCGATCCAGTAGCAGTACATTGTTTAGTTTGCCTCCATACAAAAAGAAAGCAGCTCGATCCTCCTTTTCCTACAGAGCACCACAATTATGGAACGACCTCCCGCACACTTTAAAATCTTCCCCAAGTCTAAAATCCTTTAAGAGATCCCTCTCTGCATATCTCAAAACAGAAATCTCCTGTCATGGTTGATTAAATATTTCCTACCTGTTCTATGTTAAATTCTGCATATGGTATGTATTAATATTGTTTTTTTATTATTGTACCCTATTGTATTAATGCAATGTTTTGTGGACCCAGGACATACTTGAAAACGAGAGAAATCTCAATGTATCCTTTCTGGTAAAATATTTTATAAATAAATATTCCTACGTATGATAATATATTGAAATTCAATCTGTATGTGATAGAAGTTCCACAAACCTTAATATGGGGTGGGCAAATTCAGTGGGTGAGTTCAGGGTGGGTGGAAGTTAAGTGGTTGGTCCTCTGAGGGCAGAGCTTGTTAGTCTAGAGGTGTGGTTACAATATATTAGGATATGACTTGTCTAAAAGGACATGGACAGGAAGGGGGAATATTTCCCTTTTTACCTCCCTCCCCCGCTCAATGGAGGTGCATAATAGAAGTTTAGTGCTTCTTTTTACACCTCTTACTCCCCATAGAACTGCCACTGTCTGAATGACATCAGTAAAGTGTTCAAGTGTAGATTAAAATGCTACAAATTGAACAACACTGCTGATATTTACCAAGTCATTCCCTTTTTGACATGATAACACGTCACTTGATTATACTATTCCTTTCAAGCAATCCTTTTCAGGCCTCGTCTATATCACCTTTATTGCGTAATAAAGATCCAGTGGTCAGTACAATGTAACTGATCTTATCAAAAGAATGTTTTCATTATTTTGAAATTCTCAGTATCGAGTTTAGCTTGTTGGAAAAAATGTTATGATATTATCTCTTAGCATTAGCTACTTCTAGGTATAGACATTTCAATACCTACCTTGGAATATCTAATGCTGTGTTTTTCAAGTATGTCCTCAGGGTATAGCTTCAGACTAGATTTTTATTACAACCACTCAGTATTCTTTTCATATGCAGATACATTTTTGCAATTTGATTCGTTACTTTATAGAGCTGTAACTCACCATAATATGTTGTTTTATGTAAAATATTGCAGTCAAATTACTTTTTAGACTTTACACTTATTTAAAAAGCATTATAAATACATATAATATTTAATAATAATGCTGTCCAAATACTTTTCTTCTATCAGACACAGACAGCCTGCGTTTAGTGAACATCTGGTATTAGCTTTAAAGAATCATACAACTCTCTATACTAACTAATCTGCATATTCAAAGATCCTGATTTCTAACTGACATTCAATTACTAACCTTATTGAGGACACCTATATATAGGTGGGGGTTTTTTTAACAGCGCGGCCCTTGGAAGTGTAAGGGAGAAGATAGCACGAACACGGTATCCAAAGTCCTAAAGTTAGCATGTGTTGTAATTTTGCTTGTGCACTTACTTTTTACTTTCAGCTTGCAAAACGTACATTATCCCGGGATATTTTAAAATGTTACTTTGAGCACAGTTAGCACACAAACTAAAAAGTTATTTATCCCGCCACTTAATCTGGTTCTATGGCCCCTATTTAACAAAGGTCTGTCGGACCTGATCTGACAGTGCGGATCAGGTCCAACAGACCTCGCTGAATGCGGAGAGCAATACACTCTCCGTATTCAGCATTGCACCAGTAGCTCTTGTAAGCTGCTGGTGCAACGCTGCACCCTGCAGATTCATGGCCAATCGGCCGCCAGCAGGGGGGTCTTTATCAACCCGATAGTCTCGATGTCTGTCCGCCTGCTCAGAGCAGGCAGACAGGTTATAAACAGCGGTCTTTAGAGTGCTGCTTTATAACTGGTGTTTCTGGCGAGCCTGAAGGCTTGCCAGAAACATGGACCCTCAAGCTCCACCCGGAGCTTGATAAATGGGCCCCTATGTGTTTAACCCTCATGAATGAACAAGAGTATTGCAGTTTCTGATCAAGTCACATCTATGTGCAAATGCAGCTCCTAAATAGCTCATTGCCCATGTTCTACTTCAAAGTCCTGGGTTTGACATTACCTATGTGTTTAACCTCTTTATGGGTGGTAAATACATCATACGCTATGGTCAATAATGTAAATCGGCGCAAATCTCATGCCCTATAAAAGATATATCGAAGATATTATTCTTGTATGGAAAGGAACATCTATGGAATTAAAAAAAATTAATTGCAGACATGAACCAAAATGATATAGGAATCAATTTTACATATCATATCAGTAAAGAAAAAATTACATTCCTTGATCTAGATATAGAAATTATAGAGAAAGAAGTGGTCACTAAGACACACTTCAAAAAAGTAGATGCCAACAATCTAATACATTTCAATAGTTGTCATCTAAACAAATGGAAGGAGAACATTCCTAAAGGCCAATGCCTTAGGACCAAACGAAACTGCTCAAGAACCTCAGATTATTTAGAACAAATAAAAATACTTGAGAAATTTTTTTCTGATAGAGGATATGACCCACAAATAATAAAAAAAGCTAAAGAACAAGTAGATCAAAAAGAAAGAGGGTCTACTCACATACAAGAATAAAGATCTTAACACAAAAGAGTATAGAGAAGATAAAGAAGGAAAAATAGATGTTGCATTAATCACTGATTATAATAGTGATCATTATACCTTACAAAAAATTGTCAAAAAACATTGGCATTTGGTCCAAACAGACCCTCTAATAGGAGAAAAAATGAAAGATAATCAAAAAATTATATATAGAAAAGCTAAGAATTTTAAACAGATACTTGTTCCTAGTGAGTTTAAACAGAGTTTAAGTAGTTAATGCAAGAAAATCACATCAAGCAAAAATGGGTCAGTACATCACATAAAAGAAACTATCAGATGTCAAGACAAAGGGGTCATTTATATTATACAATGTACATGTCAGTTACAATATATAGGAGAGACCACCAGGATTTTAAGAGAACGAATACGCGAACACCTATCATGTATGGATAAGGGGAATTTAGAGACACATTTATACACTCACTTTAGAGAAATACATAAAAATAATCTAAAAGACTTCACCTTTTGGGGCATAAAAAAAGCTAAAGCCAGAATGGAGAGGGGGGGAATTTTGAAGAAAAACTATTAAGAAAGGAAGCGGAGCTAATCTATAATATGCAGACCCTCCACCCATCAGGATTAAACTCTGAACTAGACCTTTCCCCGTTCCTTACTTCATAAACATTAAAATAAATAAAATTAATAGTGGACAGTATCCCAACAAAACTACTGCCATCATTAAAAATATAAAGGGGACTACAGCATCCCAACAAAACTATTGCCATCATAAAAAATCTAAAGGGGATTAGAATAAGTTTACAATAAATAAAAATAATAATAACCAGCAGATAATTTAATAAAACTACCAAAAATTTTGAGCTAGCTCCCAAATTAAAAAACTTGTCTAACAATTGCATCAGATGTTTATATGAATAAGAAAAAATCTATGGAATAAGTCTGTTTTATACAACATCTTTGTAAAATTGGGTTAATTATAAATCAAAGCAATATAGATGCTGAATTTTATTCATAAGTAATATCTATGGTTTTAAATAAATACTAACTAATAATCCAAATGTACAGGGTTAATATAATATATATTTTGAAGAAACATAAACACAAGAAAATAATTATGTTTATACCACCAGAATATGTTAAGAACTAAGATAATCGACCTTATATATATTGAATAAAAATATACCTGTTTATACCATCAAAAATATGTTGAAAACTAAGATAATCCACCTTATATTTTCGATAAAATCCACTGTGAACACACCGCCTATCAAAATGGAGGAAATACAAACCAATGAGGAAGAGAGGAGGGCTTTTTAAATACCGGGCAAAACATCACAAAACATCCGTCTTGATAAAGCCGACTGGAGAAAGGCGTAGACGTTATTCACTACAGCTCGCATATCCCCTGCAAGATCTCAAAACTAAATGAGTATGGGGGAAGAAGAAATAAGCTAAATAAACGGCCGTTTGTATATTGAAGTCTGGATTCTGTGTTAACACGCCGGAGCGTGCATCGCAAGTATATACCCAATTAGACATTCAAAGGGAAGGGTATTAAACACCGGAATTACACACACAAGAACGGGTTCTGAGAATCAGGTTCCAGGTGAATCTTTTATCGTACAAGACTTGAAGGCTGACAAGAGACCCAGAAACTTCCCGGTAAGACAGATTGAAATATCGTCAGACACAGAAAGTGTCAGAAGACCCGGTAAGCTCTCTTCTAATTTGAAAATATCACAATCTATATCAACATTGCAAATTACAACTTGCAAAAAGACTAAAGTGTAACAGAACTGTGTCTATCTGAAAACAACATATATAAGTTACAAATCAACAAAAGTGTATCGGACTGTACAATATACATGAATTTCTAAGACAAACTGAAACATTTGATTGAAATTCTGTAACAATATAATCTGGGTGGAATCAATATAAAGCACTTTTTTTCTTCAATTTGCAGAAAATTCTTTTTATGAAAAAGGTGGTATTTTATTAAGGTGGTACATATTATATATATTTTTTATTCATATACTATTAACTGAATGTTTACATTGTGAAGTATATGCCAGCTTTTTAATAGCTGGGTATCTATAAATTTTAACCAATTTAGAGCATCTATCTGTATATGTATGTGAAAAATAATATAGGGAGACGTCCCTTATTTTGAATTTGCCTTTGTCTTTAACTTTTAGCAAATAAATTGCATTTTAAGATTTTTAATACAAGTCTCCATATCATCCTTGAAGCTTTTTCTAGCGCTACTTAACTACACTCTTTTGTTGTTATTTCAATAATGTAAAAATGACATGTTCTAACAATTTAGAGCATGTAATGTTTGTATTTAGGTGTCGCCTGAAGTGTGCACACCTCAGTGAAATTAAAGTGTATTCTTCTGAGAATACCAAGTTACTATATCTGTCAAACAATACGTATAACATACATTGTTAGAGATATAAATATTCCACTGTGAAATAATACGTATAACGTACATTGTTAGAGATATAAATATTCCACTGTGAAATAATATGTATAACATACATTGTTAGAGATATAAATATTCCACTGTGAAATAATACGTATAACATACATTGTTAGAGATATAAATATTCTACTGTGAAATAATACGTATAACATACATTGTTAGAGATATAAATATTCCACTGTGAAATAATACGTATAACATACATTGTTAGAGATATAAATATTCCACTGTGAAATAATATGTATAACATACATTGTTAGAGATAGAAATATTCCACTGTGAAATAATTCGTATAACATACATTGTTAGAGATAGAAATATTCCACTGTGAAATAATACGTATAACATACATTGTTAGAGATATAAATATTCCACTGTGAAATAATACGTATAACATACATTGTTAGAGATATAAATATTCCACTGTGAAATAATATGTATAACATACATTGTTAGAGATAGAAATATTCCACTGTGAAATAATTCGTATAACATACATTGTTAGAGATATAAATATTCCACTGTGAAATAATACGCATAACATACATTGTTAGAGATATAAATATTCCACTGTGAAATAATACGTATAACATACATTGTTAGAGATATAAATATTCCACTGTGAAATAATACGCATAACATACATTGTTACAGATATAAATATTCCACTGTGAAATAATACGTATAACATACATTGTTAGAGATAAAAATATTCCACTGTGAAATAATATGTATAACATACATTGTTAGAGATAGAAATATTCCACTGTGAAATAATACGTATAACATACATTGTTAGAGATAGAAATATTCCACTGTGAAATAATATGTATAACATACATTGTTAGAGATAGAAATATTCCACTGTGAAATAATACGTATAACATACATTGTTAGAGATATATATATATTCCACTGTGAAATAATACGTATAACATACATTGTTAGAGATATATATATATTCCACTGTGAAATAATACGTATAACATACATTGTTAGAGATATACTGTATATATATTCCACTGTGAAATAAAATGTATAGCATACATTGTTAGAGATATATATATATTCCACTGTGAAATAATACGTATAACATACATTGTTAGAGATATATATATATTCCACTGTGAAATAATACGTATAACATACATTGTTAGAGATATATATATATTCAACTGTGAAATAATACGAATAACATACATTGTTAGAGATATAAATATTCCACTGTGAAATAATACGTATAACATACATTGTTAGAGATATATATATTCCACTGTGAAATAATACGTATAACATACATTGTTAGAGATAGAAATATTCCACTGTGAAATAATACGTATAACATACATTGTTAGAGATATAAATATTCCACTGTGAAATAATACATATAACATACATTGTTAGAGATATAAATATATTCCACTGTGAAATAATATGTATAACATACATTGTTAGAGATATATATATATTCCACTGTGAAATAATATGTATAACATACATTGTTAGAGATATATATATATTCCACTGTGAAATAATACGTATAACATACATTGTTAGAGATATATATATATATTCCACTGTGAAATAATATGTATAACATACATTGTTAGAGATATATATATATTCCACTGTGAAATAATACGTATAACATACATTGTTAGAGATATATATATATTCCACTGTTAAATAATACGAATAACATACATTGTTAGAGATATAAATATTCCACTGTGAAATAATACATATAACATACATGGGGGGGTAGTTATCAAGCCGTCTACTTTTCTGGCTTCGCCGGCCCAATACGCCCGCCTAAGCTCGCCTACCTTCGCCGCCGCGGACCTGAAAAAATACGCCTAAGTTATCAAATAAAGCTGTCAAAAAGCAGCGGGGCGATGAGCAACGGACTGTGACAGTTATCACTCATCCGATCTCGCTGCTCTTCGGCTTTTTCCCAGCTTTATTGCTAGCCTGTCACTAAGCACTCACACTAAACTACACTGTTCTATCCCTATACCGGCGCCCCCGGAGCCTCCCGCAACTCAATAAAGTTACTAACCCATAAACCGCCGCTCCTAGACCCTGCCGCAACTCTTATAAATGTATTAACCCCTAAACCGCCGCTCCCGGACACCGCTGCCACCTACAGTATACCTAGTAACCCCTATCCTGCCCCCCCTACACCGTCGTCCTCTATTATAAAGTTATTAACCCCTATCCTGCTGATCCCGCACCTCTCCGCAACTAAATAAATAGTTTAACCCCTAAACCACCGCTCCCTGAACCCGCCGCAACCTATATTAAACCTATTAACCCCTATCCTGCCCCCCTACACCGTCATCACCTATAATAAATTTATTAACCCCTAATCTGCCTCCCTACACCGTCGCCCCCTATAATAAATTTATTAACCCCTATCCTGCCCCCCACTACGCCGCCGCCACTGTAATAAAATTATTAACCCCTAAACCTAAGTCTAACCCTAACCCTAACGCCCCCCTAACTTAAATATTAATTAAATAAATCTAAATAAATTAACTGTTATTAACTAAATGAATCCTATTTAAAACTAAATACTTACCTTTAAAATAAACCCTAATATAGCTACAATATAAATAATAATTATATTCTAGCTATCTTAAGATTTATTTTTATTTTACAGGTACCTTTCAATTTATTTTAACTATGTATAATAGCTATTAAATAGTTATTAACTATTTAATAGCTTACCTAGCTAAAAGAAACTGAAATTTACCTGTAAAATAAATCCTAACCTAAGTTACAATTACACCTAACACTACACTATACTTTAATAAATTATTCCTATTTAAAAATAAATACTTACCTGTAAAATAAACCCTAAGATAGCTACAATATAATTAATATCTTAGGATTTATATTTATTTTACAGGTAACTTTGTATTTATTTTAGCTAGTTAGAATAGTCATTAAATTGTTATTAACTATTTAATAACTACCTAGCTAAAAGAAATACAAAATTACCTGTAAAATAATTCCTAACCTAAGTTACAATTAAACCTAATACTACACTATCATTAAATTAATTAAATAAACTACCTACAAATAACTACAATTAAATACAATTACATAAACTAACTAAAGTACAAAAAATAAAAGAAGCTAAGTTACAAAAAATAAAAAAATAAGTTACAAACATGTTAAAAATATTACAACAATTTTAAGCTACTTACACCTAATCTAAGCCCCCTAATAAAATAACAAACCCCCCAAAATAAAAAAATGCCCTACCATATTCTAAATTAAATAAAGTTCAAAGCTCTTTTACCTTACAAGCCCTTAAAAGGGCCATTTGTGGGGGCATGCCCCAAAGAAAACAGCTCTTTTGCCTGTAAAAGAAAAATTCAACCCCCCCCCAACATTAAAACCCACCACCCACATACCCCTAATCTAACCCAAACCCTACTTACAAAAACCTAACACTAATCCCCTGAAGATCATCCTACCTTGTCTTCACTCAGCCGAGCAGCGATGGAACCGAAGTGGACATCCGGAGCGGAAGAAGTTAATCCTCCAAGCGGCGCTGAAGAAATCTTCCATCCGATGAAGTCATCATCCAGGCGGCGCTGAAGAAAAGTCTTCGATCCAGCCGATGTCATCTTCAAAGAGGCGCTGAAGAGGTCTTCTATCCGGGCGATGTCATCTTCCAAGCCGGGTCTTGAATCTTCCTCCCGCCGACGCGGAACCTCCTTCTTCACCGACGGACTACGACGAATGAAGGCTCCTTTAAGGGACGTCATCCAAGATGGCGTCCCCTCAATTCCGATTGGCTGATAGGATTCTATCAGCCAATCGGAATTAAGGTAGGAATATTCTGATTGGCTGATGGAGTCAGCCAATCAGAATCAAGTTCAATCCGATTGGCTGATCTGATCAGCCAATCAGATTGAGCTTGCATTCTATTGGCTGATCGGAACAGCCAATAGAATGCAAGCTCAATCTGATTGGCTGATTCCATCAGCCAATCAGATTTTTCCTACCTTAATTCCGATTGGCTGATAGAATCCTATCAGCCAATCGGAATTGAGGGGACGCCATCTTGGATGACGTCCCTTAAAGGAGCCTTCATTCATCGTAGTCCGTCGGTGAAGAAGGAGGTTCCGCGTCGGCGGGAGGAAGATTCAAGACCCGGCTTGGAAGATAACATCGCCCGGATAGAAGACCTCTTCAGCGCCTCTTTGAAGATGACATCGGCCGGATCGAAGACTTTTCTTCAGCGCCGCCTGGATGATGACTTCATCGGATGGAAGATTTCTTCAGCGCCGCTTGGAGGATTAACTTCTTCCGCTCCGGATGTCCACTTCGGTTCCATCGCTGCTCGGCTGAGTGAAGACAAGGTAGGATGATCTTCAGGGGATTAGTGTTAGGATTTTGTAAGGGGGGTTTGGGTTAGATCAGGGGTATGTGGGTGGTGGGTTTTAATGTTGGTGGGGGGTTGTATTTTTCTTTTACAGGCAAAAGAGCTGTTTTCTTTGGGGCATGCCCCCACAAATGGCCCTTTTAAGGGCTGGTAAGGTAAAAGAGCTTTGAACTTTATTTAATTTAGAATAGGGTAGGGCATTTTTTTATTTTGGGGGGTTTGTTATTTTATTAGGGGGCTTAGATTAGGTGTAAGTAGCTTAAAATTGTTGTAATATTTTTAACATATTTGTAACTTATTTTTTTATTTTTTGTAACTTAGCTTCTTTTATTGTTTGTACTTTAGTTAGTTTATGTAATTGTATTTAATTGTAGTTATTTGTAGGTAGTTTATTTAATTAATTTAATGATAGTGAAGTATTAGGTTTAATTGTAACTTAGGTTAGGAATTAATTTACAGGTGATTTTGTATTTCTTTTAGCTAGGTAGTTATTAAATAGTTAATAACTATTTAATAACTATTCTAACTAGCTAAAATAAATACAAAGTTACCTGTAAAATAAATATAAATCCTAAGATAGCTACAATATAATTATTAATTATATTGTAGCTATCTTAGGGTTTATTTTACAGGTAAGTATTTATTTTTAAATAGGAATAATTTATTAAAGTATAGTGTAGTGTTAGGTGTAATTGTAACTTAGGTTAGGATTTATTTTACAGGTAAATTTCAGTTTATTTTAGCTAGGTAAGCTATTAAATAGTTAATAACTATTTAATAGCTATTGTACCTAGTTAAAATAAATTGAAAGGTACCTGTAAATTAAAAATAAATCCTAAGATAGCTAGAATATAATTATTATTTATATTGTAGCTATATTAGGGTTTATTTTAAAGGTAAGTATTTAGTTTTAAATAGGATTAATTTAGTTAATAAGAGTTAATTTATTTAGATTTATTTAATTAATATTTAAGTTAGGGGGGCGTTAGGGTTAGGGTTAGACTTAGGTTTAGGGGTTAATAATTTTATTACAGTGGCGGCGGCGTAGTGAGGGGCAGGATAGGGGTTAATAAATTTATTATAGGTGGCGACGGTGTAGGGGGGGCAGATTAGGGGTTATTAAATTTATTATAGGTGGCGACGGTGTAGGGGGGGGCAGGATAGGGGTTAATACATTTAATATAGGTTGCGGCGGGTTCAGGGAGCGGCGGTTTAGGGGTTAATACATTTATTATAGTTGCGGTGGGCTCCGGGAGCGGCGGTTTAGGGGTTAATATGTATAGAGTAGCTTGCGGTGGGCTCCGGGAGCGGCGGTTTAGGGGTTAATATGTATAGAGTAGCTTGCGGTGGGCTCCAGGAGCGGCGGTTTAGGGGGTTATAAGTTTATTTAGTTGCAGCGGTGTAGGGGGAACAGATTAGTGGTGTTTAGACTCGGGGTACATGTTAGGGTGTTAGGTGTAGACAGCTCCCATAGGAATCAATGGGATGTCTGTCAGCAGCGAACTTGTTCGCTATGGTCAGACTCCCATTGATTCCTATGGGATCCGCCGCCTCCAGGGGTGGCGGTTTGAAAACCAGGTATGCTGGGCCATAAATGTGCCGAGCGTACCTGCTAGTTTTTTGATAACTAGCAAAAGTAGTGAGAATGTGCCGCACTTGTGTGCGGAACATCTGGAGTGACGTAAGAATCGATCTGTGTCGGACTGAGTCCGGCGGATCGAAGCTTACGTCACAAAATTCTACTTTTGCCGGTCTCGAGCCTTTGATAACTAAGGCGTATCAGCCTCGCCACAAATACGCTGCGGAATTCCAGCGTATTTGAGGTTGACGGCTTGATAACTAGGCCCCTTGGTTAGAGTTAGAAATATTCCACTGTGAAATAATACGTATAACATACATTGTTAGAGATATAAATATTCCACTGGGAAACAATACATATAACATACATTGTTAGAGATATAAATAGTCCACTGTGAAATAATACGTATAACATACATTGTTAGAGATATAAATATTCCACTGTGAAATAATACGTATAACATACATTGTTAGAGATATAAATATTCCACTGTGAAATAATACATATAACATACATTGTTAGAGATATAAATATTGCACTGTGAAATAATACGTATAACATACATTGTTAGAGATATAAATATTCCACTGTGAAATAATACGTATAACATACATTGTTAGAGATATATATATTCCACTGTGAAATAATATGTATAACATACATTGTTAGAGATCGAAATATTCCACTGTGAAATAATACGTATAACATACATTGTTAGAGATATATATATTCCACTGTGAAATAATACGTATAACATACATTGTTAGAGATAGAAATATTCCACTGTGAAATAATACGTATAACATACATTGTTAGAGATAGAAATATTCCACTGTGAAATAATATGTATAACATACATTGTTAGAGATATAAATATTCCACTGTGAAATAATACGTATAACATACATTGTTAGAGATATAAATATTCCACTGTCAAATAATACGTATAACATACATTGTTAGAGATATATATATTCCACTGTCAAATAATACGTATAACATACATTGTTAGAGATAGAAATATTCCACTGTCAAATAATACGTATAACATACATTATTATTATTATTATTATTATTATTATCGGTTATTTGTAGAGTGCCAACAGATTTCGCAGCGCTATAAACAAAGGGGGAGTACAACAAAACAATTATAGGGTAGAGGGCCCTGCCAAGAGTTGCACTGTTGTAGTCAGCTCTTAAGAAGGTGATCTACAAACAGCTGGACTCTTAGGCTTACATTCTAAGGGGGTTCAGGGGATTGCAGTGGAGGAGAAGAACTGGTATTAGGAAAGGTTAGTGTAAGTTGTATGCGTCCCTGAACAGTAGAGTCTTTAGGGAGCACTTGAAGCTTTTAAAACTAGAAGAGAGTCTTGTGGAGCGAGGCAGAGAGTTCCACAAGATGGGAGCCAGTCTGGAGAAGTCCTGTAAACGGGAGTGTGATGAGGTGACAAGAGAGGAGGAGAGTAGGAGGTCATGAGTAGAGCGAAGGGGACGGGAGGGAGAGTATCTGGAGACAAGGTCTGAGATGTAGGGGGGAGCAGTGCAGTTGAGTGCTTTGTATGTAAGAGTGAGAGTTTTGTGTTTGATCCTAGTTGCAAAAGGAAGCCAGTGAAGGGATTGGCAGAGAGGCGCAGCAGATGAAGAGCGACATGTAAGGAAGATGAGTCTGGCAGAGGCATTCATTATGGATAGTAAAGGAGCTAGGCAGCAGGTGGGGAGACCAGAGAGGACAGAGTTGCAGTAATCAAGGCGGGAAAGAATGAGAGAGTGGATTAAAATCTTAGTTGTATCTTGTGTAAGGAAGTGTCTAATTTTAGAGATGTTTTTAAGGTGGAAGCGGCAGGCTGTAGCCAAGGACTGAATTTGAGGAGTGAAGGAAAGATCTGAGTCAAATGTGACCCCGAGACATCGGGCATGCGGGGTAGGGGTAATGATGGAGTTGTCGACAGTTATAGAGATATTGGGGGTGGAGATTTTAAAAAAAGGGGGGAAAATGAGGAGCTCAGTTTTGGAGAGATTTAGCTTGAGGTAGTGAGAGGACATCCTGGAAGAGATGTGAGAAAGACAGTTAGTGACACGGGTTAGCAAGGAAGGAAATAGTTCTGGTGCAGAGAAGTAGATTTGGGTGTCATCGGCATACAAATGATATTGGAAACCGTGGGACTTAATTAGGGAACCTAGTGATGACGTATAGATTGAGAAGAGAAGGGGACCGAGGACAGAGCCTTGCGGTACTCTGACAGAAAGTGGTGACGGCTCAGAGGAGGCCCCAGAGAAGGCTACACTGAAGGTACGGTTTGACAGGTAGGAAGAGAGCCACGAAAGGGCTGTGTCACAGATGCCGAAGGATTGGAGGGTTTGGAGCAAAAGAGGGTGGTTGACAGTGTCAAAGGCTGCGGACAGATCAAGGAGGATAAGCAGAGAGAAGTGGCCTTTTGATTTAGCTGTAAGTAGGTCGTTGGTGACCTTAACAATAGCTGTCTCTGTGGAGTGATAGGGACGAAATCCAGATTGCAGTGGGTCAAGAAGGGAGTTTAACGTAAGGAAATGGGATAGGCGTGCATATACTAGTTTTTCGAGAAGCTTTGAAGCAAGAGGGAGGAGGGAAATAGGGCGGTAGTTGGATGGGGAGGTAGGATCAAGGGAAGGTTTTTTGAGGATAGGTGTGACCAGTGCATGTTTCATCGATGAGGGAAGTGTACCAGTGCTGAGGGAGAGGTTGAAAATGTGTGTTAGTATAGGGGTAAGGGTAGCAGAGAGAGAGGGGAGCAGCTGTGAGGGGATAGGGTCAAGGGGACAGGTAGTGAGGTGAGAGCGTAGTATAAGTGCCGAAACTTCTTCCTCAGTAACAGGGGAGAATGAACTAAGTTTCAGGTTATAAGGGTTGTGGTTGAGTGAGGGTATTTGAGGGGGGGAGAGAATGGAATTATGTTGAGAGCTGATTTCATGTCTGATGGAATCAATTTTGTTAATGAAGTGACTGTCAAAGTCTTGAGCTGACAGAGAAGTTGTATTAGGAAGTGGGGGAGAGCGGAGGAGAGTATTGAAAGTGGAGAACAGACGTTTTGGGTTTGAAGAAAGATTAGGTAGAGAAGTAGTGTTGCTTGTGGAGATTAACGGCAGAGTAGTAGGAGTTCAAGATGAATTTGTAATGAAGAAAATCAGCTGAACTCCGTGATTTTCTCCAATGCCGCTCAGCAGTACGGGAACATCTGCGTAGGTACCGTGTCAGATGAGTATGCCAGGGCTGGGGATGAGTGCGTGATTTCCGAGCAGTGGTAAGAGGGGCGAGATTGTCAAGGACGGATATAAGGGTGGAATCATAGTGGCAGATAGATTGTTCAGGGCAGGAAAAGGAGGAGAAGGATGAGAGGAGCGGTTTAAGGGAATTAGCAAGTTGTTGCTGATCTAAAGACCTAATGCTTCTGTGAAGTTTGGTGTGAGGAGTAGAAGGTGGGAGAGTTGTAGGAAGGGATGATATGTTGCAGGTAAGGAGATGGTGGTCAGAAAGAGGAAAAGGGGAGTTTGAGAAGTTTGAGAGAGTGCATCGATAGCTAAAGATCAGGTCAAGAGAGTGACCGTCTTTGTGAGTGGGAGAATCAGTCCATTGTGACAGACCGAAAGAGGAAGTGAGTTGCAGAAGTTGTTTAGCAGATGAGGCAGTGGGATTGTTAAGGGGGATGTTGAAGTCGCCAAGAATGAGGGCAGGGGTGTCTGAGGAAAGGAAATAGGGTAGCCAGGCAGCCAAGTGATCTAAAAATTGAGTTGCGGAGCCAGGGGGTCGGTATATGACTGCAACACGTACAGAGAGAGGGGAGAATAAGCAAATCATGTGGGTTTTGAATGAGGGAAAAGTGAGGGAAGAGATAGGGTGTATTTGTTGAAAGGTGCAACGAGAGGAAAGTAAAATACCTATACCACCTCCTTGTCTATTACCAGACCTGGGAGTGTGGCTGAAGTGGAGACCCCCATGTGACAGAGCAGCAGTGGATGCAGTGTCTAGGGGAGAGAGCCAGGTTTCTGTTAGGGCCAGAAGGTTGAGGGAGCGGGAGATGAAGAGGTCATGTATAGAAGTGAGTTTGTTGCAAACAGAGCGAGAGTTCCAGAGTGCACAAGTGAAAGGGGTAGTGGCTTTAGATGCAAGAGGAATGTGAGTAAGGTGTGCAGAGTTTTGTTTTCTGAGTCTATGGGATGGTACACATGGATGTGCACGGCTTGTCAGTGGTTGGGGACCAGGATTAGGGGAGATGTCACCAGCAGTAAGTAGAAGCAAGAGGGAGAGTGACATGAGATGAGATACAGATTTGCAGTAGTGAGACTGCTTTTGAGATGAGCTGCAGGGGGTAGAGAGAGTGTTTAGGAATAGGTAAAGTTCATGAGTAGAAAAGTAAGGGGAGTTTAAGAGAGATGGGCTAATGAACAGTGCAGGTGGAGAGGGAGAAGGAGTAAATGAATAGTGTAGTTTGTTATAGAGACAAAGGGTAGAAAAAAGGAATATGAATATATTGAGCATTTTTACAGAATTGGGAACCAGTTAAAAACATAAGACACAGAATTACTGTAACAATTGCATATGGGAACAAAAGGTATATGAAACATAATATAACAAAAGTACTGTGTATTCTATAGGGTTAAGGGAATGGAAGGATGTGCTGATCAGTGTTTGCACCTGTCATTTCAGGAGAGTGAAAGTTGTGTGGGAGACTATCTATAAATGAGGAAATGAGTTTGTGGTGGGTGGGGTGAGGGGCAGGGTCGGAGGGAAGCTGTTTTCCAGAAGGCTACCTGTAGTTAGTTAGATGGCAATTGCAGCAGTTGAGTGAAAAGTCTGTGTACATTATTAGAGATATAAATATTCCACTGTGAAATAATACGTATAACATACATTGTTAGAGAGATATATATTCCACTGTTAAATAATACGTATAACATACATTGTTAGAGATAGAAATATTCCACTGTGAAATAATACGTATAACATACATTGTTAGAGATATAAATATTCCACTGTGAAATAATACGTATAACATACATTGTTAGAGATATAAATATTCCACTGTGAAATAATACGAATAACATAAATTGTTAGAGATATAAATATTCCACTGTGAAATAATACGTATAACATACATTGTTAGAGATAGAGATATAAATATTCCACTGTGAAATGTTGGCAGAATATTTTTTAACTGCTTGAAGAATGTTATTGTACATTAAAACAAAAGTAGCCAACCATTATTTGATTTTAGCCAGATCTGCAGAAAATGTAATGTATTAAATTATTATAATAAGTTGTGCTAATACAGTTGATAGTATTTAATAACAATTACAGTATTTCTATTTTAAAGATAATTACTAATGATATAAATGAATAACTTCCATCGTATAGTTTAAAGTATTATTAACTTTAATTTTAATATACAGCATATATTTTTATATATATATATATATAATTACAAGAAACATACAAAATTCATGTGTACTGTCAGAGACTACTATAGAGTCAGCATTCTGTATAATATATTTTTAAGGACTAGTTTTCATGCCCAGTTTTAGAAACTACCCCTCATATGAAATATGAAAACAAAATCTCCACAATGAATGTTCTTTTTATTTAAAAAAATATATTTTTATATCTATTTCTGTATATACAATATCTATCTATCTATCTATCTATCTATCTATCATCTATCTATCTATCATCTATCTATCTATCTATCTATCTATCATCTATCTATCTATCTATCTATCTATCATCTATCTATCTATCATCTATCTATCTATCATCTATCTATCTATCATCTATCTATCATCTATCTATCTATCATCTATCTATCTATCATCTATCTATCTATCTATCATCTATCTATCTATCATCTATCTATCTATATATATATATTCATAAAGATATGTAGGTATTTATATATATTTTACATAACATATAGGGAGATATTTATCAAAGGTCTGGTAGACCTGATCCGACAGTGCGGATCAGGTCCGCCAGACCTCGCTGAATGCGGGAGCAATACCCTCTCCGTATTCAGCATTGCACCAGCAGCTCTTGTGAGTTGCTGGTGCAACGCCGCCCCCTGCATATTCGCGGCCAATCGACCGCCAGCAGGAAGGTGTCAATCATCCCAATCATACGCTATCGGGTTGATTTTCAGCGATCTCTGTCCGCCTGCTCACATCAGGTGGGCAGGTTATGGAGCAGTGGTCTTTTAGAAACACGGGCCTTCAAGCTCCATCCAGAGCTTGATAAATGGGCCCCACTCAGTGAAGAACATAGGATAGTGTAGTTTTACTAATGTACCTTTGGTTTTAGTGCACAGTGTCGGGTTAGTGCACAATTTATAACTGAAAAGGCTTTCTTCAGCGCACCTAATAAAAGTCTATAGAGAGAAGGAGTTAGAACATTTGTGATATCCTAAGTCCTGAGTTAGCGCACCTGAGTCTTTTACTCAGCTCAACTTTTTACTTTCAACTTAAATTACCCGTGCTAATCTGGCTGCACTCATTTCTTAACTTGAGCGAACAAGCGCAAAAGAACATGAGCGTGCCACTTGCAATCGGGGCCTATATAAGTGATAAAGAGAGTATAGAATATTGTTTAAAGTCATTTTAATTGACTTTGGCCATATTTACACCACTTTGTTCAAACTGACAGTTTGAAGTCATTACAAATTCAATTTATGACAAGAAAAAGTTTAGTCAGTTTTGTGAAGAGCTCATTTAAGTCAGTTAATCTTGGCTAATTTCCAACTCGGAGGATTGGGTGTGTTTGCTACAGACTAGCCGAATCAATGGAGGCAAAACTCTAGCGTCTAGATCACATGGCTAAATCTCCACACAGTGCTGACACTGAAGAACACTGAAGGTGAAGAGACAGGCACCCGAGTGCTATTGTGTTCATTCTCTAAATTCCAGGTAAGTTTAAATTGATTTCAATATTATTTACTTATTTTTTAGAACAAGATGAACTTTTAACTGACTTCATTCAAAACAGTTAAATTCAGAAAATAAAAATTAAGTGTGCATTACAATTTGCAAAAACTGACGGCTAGATTACGAGATTTTGTCGGTAATGGTGTGCGGTGCTAACAAGCCTTTTTTTCTCACCGCTCACTTAAGACAACGCTGGTATTATGAGTTTTCTGCAAGCCGGCGTTAGCCTCAGAAAAGTGAGCGTTGAGCAAAATTTAGCTCCACATCTCACCTCAATACCAGCGTTGCTTAAGTCAGCGGTGAGCTGGCTGAACGTGCTCGTGCACGATTTCCCCATATGAAACAATGGGGCTGAGCTGGCTGAAAAAAAACCTTACACCTGCAAAAAAGGAGCGTTCCTATGGGGAAAGGAATTTAAAGTCTACACCTAACACCCTAACATGAACCCTGAGTCTAAACACCCCTAATCTTACACTTATTAACCCCTAATCTACTGCCCCGACATCATCGCCACCTACATTATATTATTAACCCCTAATCTGCCGCTCTGGACACCGCCGCCACCTACATTATCGCTATGAACCCCTAATCTGCTGCCCCCAACATCGCCGAAACATACATTATATTTATTAACCCCTAATCTGCCCCCCCCCAACGTCGCCGCAACTATATTAAATGTATTAACCCCTAATCTGCCGACGCCAACGTTGCCGCCCCAAAATAATAAATTTATTATCCCCTAAACCTAAGTCTAATCCTAACCCTAACACCCCTTAACTTAAATATAATTTAAATACATCTAAATAAATTTACTATAATTAAGTAAATTATTCCTATTTAAAACTAAATACTTACCTGTAAAATAAACCCTAAGCTAGCTACAAGATAACTAATAACTATTTAAGAACTATTCTACCTAGTTAAAATAAATACAAAGTTGCCTGTAAAATAAATATAAATCCTAAGCTAGCTACAATGTAACTATTAGTTATATTGTAGCTATCTTAGGGTTTATTTTATCGGTAAGTATTTAGTTTTAAATAGGATTAATTTATTTAATTGTAAGAATTTTATTTTGCTTTATTTAAATTATATTTAAGTTAGGGGGGGTTAGACTTAGGTTTAGACTTAGGTTTAGGGGTTAATAAATTTAATATCGTAGCGGCGACCTTGGGGGAGGCAGTTTAGGGGTTAATAAATGTAGATAGGTGTCGGCGATGTTAGGGACGGCAGATTAGGGGTTAATAAAATTTAACTAGTGTTTGCGAGGCGGGAGTGCGGCGGTGTAGGGGTTAATATATTTATTACAGTGGTGGTGATATCCGGTCGGCAGATAAGGGGTTAAATTTTTTATTTAAGTGTTTGCAATGTGGGGGGATTTTGGTTTAGGGGTTAATAGGTAGTTTATGGGTGTTAGCGTACTTTTTAGCACTTTAGTTAAGAGTTTTATGTTACGGCGTTAGCCCATAAAACTCTTAACTACTGACTTTTAAATGCGGTAGGAGTCTGGACAGGAGAGGGTCTATCGCTCACTTTTTCCAGCAATCATAATACCGGCGTTAGGAAAATCCCATTATAAAGATAGGATATGCAATTGACGTAAGGGGATTTGCGGTATGTGAAAATCGCGGAAAAAAATGAGCCGTACACCTGTACCTGCCTGACTCGTAATACCAGCAGGCGTTAAAAAGCAGCGTTGGGACCCCTCAACGCTGCTTTTTAAGGCTAACGCAAGACTCGTAATCTAGGCAATTGTGTTTTTAAATTTGCTCACTGTAAAGGTTGTGTTTAACTTAGAAGATCAACAAAATATGATATTTGGTCGGGGATGCCCATAGTTTTACATACAACTTTATACTGACAGCTGATTCCATATTTAAATATATGCCCTTTTCAAGAAATATGTTCAAAGATCTTGTACATGTCTATAGTATTTGGGAGTATTTTTTTAATTGCTAAATGTCTTTCCTTATTAATCAATCTCATTGCCATACAATGGGTGATACAAACGTTTATATTAGATATGACTATGGCTGTATGCTGTTTATCATATCTATTTATATATTCTGCCTCATCATTAAACTGATAACAGTGTAGCTAGAAGCAAAACACAAATACATAATAACATTTTTTGCAGATGTATATGCCCTAAAATCTGCCAATTTGTTATCTGGCAAGAAATATCTTTAATATATAATCCTTTTAAAAAATAATTTTTAGAATAACATATCTATTTCCCTCTGTGGCTTACAGATAATGCAACACTCTGTCTAGATGTCACAGGATTCAAATAAATGAAAAATGTAAATATACTGAACATTTCTAACAATTCTTTCAAACCAAATACTAATCCAATAATGTTCTAAAAATATATTGATAAGTGTAAATTACTTTAAAGCAAAAAAAAATTGGTCATTATACAAATGAAGCTATATTTATGAATATGTGACCATGCGCAAGATTTTTTTTTCTTAGACAAGTGCATTTAGATTTCGACAAATTAAAAAAATATATTTTTACACTGTACTCTTAGGGGTATGTTTATTAATGTGCGAGCGGACATGATACGATGTAGCGTATCATGTCCGCTGCACATCAATAAATTCCGACAACATACGCTGTCGGCATTTATCATTGCACCAGCATTTCTTGTGAACTACTGGTGCAATGCCGCCCACTGTAGATTCGTGGACAATCGGCTCCTAGCAAGGGGTGTCAATCAACCCAATCGTATTTGATCGGGTTGATTTCTACCCGCGGCCTCAGAGCAGGCAGACAAGTTATGGAGCAGCGGTCTTTAGACAAGGGGCATCAAGCTCCTTACGGAACTTGATAAATCAGCCCCTTAGCATTTATTTCAAAATGTAAAATGTGCATCCCCTTTAATAAGTGATGGAGCAGCAAAGAAGTGTGTTTAATGTGGTTACAACCATTTCTCTCAAGGTGAAAAAAGGGTTTTATACTGGAGGGGGGGGGGGGGCCTCAAAAGTGCAGATGTACACTATTCAGGTGGAAAAGTTTTCCAAAGTTCAAATTTACACTGTTCAATAACTATATTTGGCAATTTAATAGTCAGTTGATTGATTCCTGTGCCAGGCAATGAGTATGCAAGCTTCAATTTTGTTCTTGGTCAATCCCTATAAAAAATAACAGTTCTCCTGCTCCTGCTGGCTTGTAACAGTATCACTAGCTACTACATCACCTTTATTTAAGTTAAAGCTGCTGTGTTGCATGCTCACCTCTGCCGCTCTTAAGATTTACCCATAGGAATTAAGGTGTTCTTGAAATTACGTTAGAATGTTGTCAAAATTAGACCAAAATCAACAACTCCAGGAACTAATCTTGGATGAAGCAAACTAACTTTTTTCATGACAAATGATTCATCCGAAATTATTATATTTTATATGTGCATGTGTCTAGTAAAAATATAAATAAAACTTTGTATCTATATATAGAGAGAGGAATAGAATATTGTTTATCCTTACAATAGAGACAATTCTTTGTTAGCTATATGCCATTTGAACTTCAGGTCATATGCATGGATCTTGCATTTTCATTTATGCCAGCTATGAGACCCTAAATCAGATACATGAGCAGTGCAGCCCACAATATGCACCTATATGCTCAAATGAGACTTGCACCCCTTGTTATGCCAGCTTCATTCCCAAGTGAGGTCTCAAATACAATGTCAACTGAGGGCTTAAGTGAGTGCCACAGATGTATGGCTTCCATACCCAATGTCATGGCAGCTTCATGCCAAGTGACACAACTGCTACAGACCCTTACATTTTAAGCCAGTGGCGATGTTGCTCCTCACTCAAGATACTAAAGGAAGAAGGAAACAGAGTAGAGTGCTGAACTGATTGGCATTCTGGCATAGCAGCCAGGTAGTTATATGTAAAAGGAATTGGCAAAATGCTTCTAACTGAATTTTAAATGCTCTAATATTCTACTAAAATGTTGTTGTTTTTTTATCTGAGAATAAAAACTTTCTGTTTTTTTAAAGTCAATAAATGTCATGGCCAGCAATGGCGTCTACAGAACATATTCCAAGACTACTTGTTGGATAAGTGAGCAATATCTGTCATTTGATACACGTTTGTTATGCATATAAGCATTTTTAGTACAAAACATACGCGGCTAGATCCAAAGCAAGCCACTAAATTGGAGCAGTTGTGAAAAATATCTAGCGTCAGATTTTTGCAGTAGCTCGATTTTAGCTGAGCTTATCATACTCAAATATCTATTATTAAGTGTCATTGCACAATAAGAAATTCAATTTCTTTAAAGCTGGTCACAATAATGTGCTGCTTTAGAGTTTCTGATAGCAGCCATCAAAAAACTAATATTATATCCATACCCAATAATCCCATCGGAGACCTCCACTGCAATCATCCTTAGTATGACCACCACAGTAAAGTCCCAGGACACTCAAGTCACCACATCCTATATAAACCCCAGATACAACCCCACTCTAACAAGAGATAACTTAATATCTAAGGGTTGCTCTTCTAATTCATAGTTTCTCTCTTCATTAAAGAAAATAATTTCAGCGTAGTCTGTCTTCAGTTTCTTCCTCCCTCAGAAACACGATTCATTATTTTCCTTTTCTGTCATTAGTCTACTGTTTGCTTTGAAGCAATTAAGCAATCAGGATTGAGGAGGGATCACTCAATGGCCTCTAGTTATCAAGCCATCAACCTCAAATACGCTGGTATTCCGCAGCGTATTTGTGGCGAGGCTGATTCGCCTATGTTATCAAGCCCTACACACCGGCAAAAGTAGAATTTTGTGACGTAAGCTACGATCTGCTGGACTCAGTCTGACACAGATCGATTCTTACGTCACTCCAGATGTGCCGAACACAAGTTCAGCACAATCTGACTACTTTTGCTAGTTATGAAATGACTAGCAGGTATGCTCTGCACTTTTCTGGCCCAGCGTACCTGGTTTTCAATCCGCCGCCCTGGAGGTGGCGGATCCCATAGGAATCAATGGGAGTCTGACCATAGCGAAAGTTCATGTTCGCTGCTGCCCAATATCCCATTGATTCCTATGGGAGCTGTCTACACCTAACACCCTAACATGTACCCCGAGTCTAAACACCCCTAATCTGCCCCCCCTACACCGCCGCCACCTATATTAAAAATGTTAACCCCTAAACCACCACTCCCGGAGGCCACCTACACTCTAATAAACTTATTAACCCCTAAACCACTGCTCCCGGCCTTTGCCGCAACTATAATACATTTATTAACCCCTATCCTGCCGATCCCGTACCCCGCCGCAACTAAATAAATTGTTTAACCCCTAAACCACCACTCCCGGACCCCGCCGCCACCTATATTAAACTTATTAACCCCTAATATGCCCCTCCTACACTGTCGCCACCTATAATAAATTTATTAACCCCTTTCCTGCCCCCCCTTTACCACCGCCATCTATATTAAACTAATTAACCCCTAAACCTAAGTCAAACACTAACCCTAACACCCCCCTAACTTAAATATTATTTTAATAAATCTAAATAAAAATTACTCTTATTAACTAAATTAATCCTATTAAAAAACTAAATACTTACCTATAAAATAAACCCATACACCTAGATTTGGAGTTTGGCGTTAGCCGTGAAAACCAGCGTTAGAGGCTCCTAACGCTGGTTTTAGGCTACCGCTGGTATTTGGAGTCACTCAAAATAGGGTCTAACGCTCACTTTTCAGCCGCGACTTTTCCATACCGCAGATCCCCTTACGTAAATTGCGTATCCTATCTTTTCAATGGGATCTTTCTAACTCCGGTATTTAGAGTCGTTTCTGAAGTGAGTGTTAGACATCTAACGACAAAACTCCAGCCGCAGGAAAAAAGTCAGTAGTTAAGAGCTTTCTGGGCTAACGCCGGTTTATAAAGCTCTTAACTACTGTACTCTAAAGTACACTAACACCCATAAACTACCTATGTACCCCTAAACCGAGGTCCCCCCACATTGCCGACACTCGAATAAATTTTTTTAAACCCTAATCTGCCGACCGCCAACTACGTTATCCTTATGTACCCCTAATCTGCTGCCCCTAACACCGCCGACCCCTGTATTATATTTATTAACCCCTAACCTGCCCCCCACAACGTCGCCTCCACCTACCTACACTTATTAACCCCTAATCTGCCGACCGCAAAGCGCCGCCACCTACGTTATCCTTATGTACCCCTAATCTGCTGTCCCTAACACCGCCGACCCCTATATTATATTAATTAACCCCTAATCTGCCCCCCTCGACGTCGCCTCCACCTGCCTACACTTATTAACCCCTAATCTGCCGACCGGACCTGAGTGCTACTATAATAACGTTATTAACCCCTAATCCGCCTCACTAACCCTATAATAAATAGTATTAACCCCTAACCTGCCCCCCACAACGTCGCCTCCACCTACCTACACTTATTAACCCCTAATCTGCCGACCGCAAAGCGCCGCCACCTACGTTATCCTTATGTACCCCTAATCTGCTGTCCCTAACACCGCCGACCCCTATATTATATTAATTAACCCCTAATCTGCCCCCCTCGACGTCGCCTCCACCTGCCTACACTTATTAACCCCTAATCTGCCGACCGGACCTGAGTGCTACTATAATAACGTTATTAACCCCTAATCCGCCTCACTAACCCTATAATAAATAGTATTAACCCCTAATCTGCCCTCCCTAACATCGCCGACACCTAACTTCAATTATTAACCCCTAATCTGCCGAACTGAGCTCACCGCTATTCTAATAAATGTATTAACCCCTAAAGCTAAGTCTAACACTAACACCCCCCTAAGCTAAATATAATTTAAATCTAACGAAATTAATTAACTCTTATTAAATAAATTATTCCTATTTAAAGCTAAATACTTACCTGTAAAATAAATCCTAATATAGCTACAATATAAATTATAATTATATTGTACCTATTTTAGGATTAATATTTATTTTACAGGCAACTTTGTAATTATTTTAACCAGGTACAATAGCTATTAAATAGTTAAGAACTATTTAATAGCTACCTAGTTAAAATAATTACAAAATTACCTGTAAAATAAATCCTAACCTAAGTTACAATTAAACCTAACACTACACTATCAATAAATTAATTAACTAAACTATCTACAATTACCTACAATTAAACCTAACACTACACTATCAATACATTAATTAAATAAACTACCTACAATTACCTACAATTAACCTAACACTACACTATCAATAAATTAATTAAATACAATTGCTACAAATAAATACAATTAAATAAACTAGCTAAAGTACAAAAAATAAAAAAGAACTAAGTTACAAAAAATAAAAAAATATTTACAAACATAAGAAAAATATTACAACAATTTTAAACTAATTACACCTACTCTAAGCCCCCTAATAAAATAACAAAGCCCCCCAAAATAACAAAATGCCCTACCATATTCTAAATTACTAAAGTTCAAAGCTCTTTTACCTTACCAGCCCTGAACAGGGCCCTTTGCGGGGCATGCCCCAAGAAATACAGCTCTTTTGCCTGTAAAAAAAAACATACAATACCCAAGCCCCCCAACATTACAACCCACCACCCACATACCCCTAATCTAACCCAAACCCCCCTTAAATAAACCTAACACTAAGCCCCTGAAGATCATCCTACCTTTTCTTCACCTCACCGGGTATCACACCAATCCGTCCAGAAGAGCTCCTCCGATGTCCTGATCCAAGCCCAAGCGGGGGGCTGAAGAGGTCCATGATCCGGCTTAAGTCTTCATCCAAGCGGGGCAGAAGAGGTCTTCCATCCGATTGAAGTCTTCATCCAAGCGGCATCCATCCGGAGCGAAGCGGCAGCATCCTGAAGACCTCCACCGCGGAATATCCATCCTGGCCGACGACTGAACGACGAATGACGGTTCCTTTAAATGACGTCATCCAAGATGGCGTCCCTCGAATTCCGATTGGCTGATAGGATTCTATCAGCCAATCGGAATTAAGGTAGGAATATTCTGATTGGCTGATGGAATCAGCCAATCAGAATCAAGTTCAATCCGATTGGCTGATCCGATCAGCCAATCAGATTGAGCTCGCATTCTATTGGCTGATCGGAACAGCCAATCAGGACATCGGAGGAGCTCTTCTGGACGGATCGGTGTGATATCCGGTGAGGTGAAGACAAGGTAGGATGATCTTCAGGGGCTTAGTGTTAGGTTTATTTAAGGGGGGGTTTGGGTTAGATTAGGGGTATGTGGGTGGTCGGTTGTAATGTTGGGGGGCTTGGGTATTGTATGTTTTTTTATACAGGCAAAAGAGCTGTATTTCTTGGGGCATGCCCCGCAAAGGGCCCTGTTCAGGGCTAGTAAGGTAAAAGAGCTTTGAACTTTAGTAATTTAGAATAGGGTAGGGCATTTTGTTATTTTGGGGGCTTTGTTATTTTATTAGGGGCTTAGAGTAGGTGTAATTAGTTTAAAATTGTTGTAATATTTTTCTTATGTTTGTAAATTTATTTATTTTTTGTAACTTAGTTCTTTTTTATTTTTTGTACTTTAGCTAGTTTATTTAATTGTATTTATTTGTAGCAATTGTATTTAATTAATTTATTGATAGTGTAGTGTTAGGTTAATTGTAGGTAATTGTAGGTAGTTTATTTAATTAATTTATTGATAGTCTAGTGTTAGGTTTAATTGTAACTTAGGTTAGGATTTCTTTTACAGGTAAATTTGTAATTATTTTAACTATTTTAGCTATTAAATAGTTCTTAACTATTTAATAGCTATTGTACCTGGTTAAAATAAATACAAAGTTACCTGTAAAATAAATATTAATCCTAAAATAGCTATAATATAATTATAATTTATATTGTAGCTATATTAGGATTTATTTTACAGGTAAGTATTTAGCTTTAAATAGGAATAATTTATTTAATAAGAGTTAATTAATTTCGTTAGATTTAAATTATATTTAACTTAGGGGGGTGTTAGTGTTAGGGTTAGACTTAGCTTTAGGGGTTAATACATTTATTAGAATAGCGGTGAGCTCCGGTCGGCAGATTAGGGGTTAATAATTGAAGTTAGGTGTCGGCGATGTTAGGGAGGGCAGATTAGGGGTTAATACTATTTATTATAGGGTTAGTGAGGCGGATTAGGGGTTAATAACTTTATTATAGTAGCGCTCAGGTCCGCTCGGCAGATTAGGGGTTAATAAGTGTAGGCAGGTGGAGGCGACGTTGAGGGGGGCAGATTAGGGGTTAATAAATATAATATAGGGGTCGGCGGTGTTAGGGGCAGCAGATTAGGGGTACATAAGGATAACGTAGGTGGCGGCGCTTTGCGGTCGGCAGATTAGGGGTTAATAAGTGTAGGCAGATGGAGGCGACGTTGAGGGGGGCAGATTAGGGGTTAATAAATATAATATAGGGGTCGGCGGTGTTAGGGGCAGCAGATTAGGGGTACATAGGGATAATGTAAGTAGCGGCGGTTTACGGAGCGGCAGATTAGGGGTTAAAAATAAAATGCAGGTGTCAGCGATAGTGGGGGCGGCAGATTAGGGGTTAATAAGTGTAAGGCTAGGGGTGTTTAGACTCGGGTACATGTTAGGGTGTTAGGTGCAGACATAGGAAGTGTTTCCCCATAGCAAACAATGGGGCTGCGTTAAGAGCTGAACGCGGCTTTTTTGCAGGTGTTAGGTTTTTTTTCAGCTCAAACAGCCCCATTCTTTCCTATGGGGGAATCGTGCACGAGCACATTTTTTAGGCTGGCCGCTTGCGTAAGCAACTCTGGTATTGAGAATTGAAGCTGCGTTAAAAATGCTCTACGCTCCTTTTTTGGAGCCTAACGCAGCCTTTATGTGGACTCTCAATACCAGAGTTATTTTTATGGTGCGGCCAGAAAAAAGCCGGCGTCGGGTCGTTACCGACAAAACTCCAAATCTAGCGGTTAGATAGCTACAATATAACTAATAATTATATTGTAGCTATTTTAGGATTTATTTTTATTTTACAGGCAAATTTTAATTTATTTTAACTAGGTACAATAGCTATTAAATAGTTATTATCTATTTAATAGCTACCTAGTTAAAATAAAGACAAATTTACCTGTAAAATAAAAACTAACCTAAGTTACAATTACACCTAACACTACACTATCATTAAATACATTTTTCCTATTTAAAACTAAATACTTACCTGTAAAATAAACCCTAAGATAGCTACAATGTAATTAATAACTACATTGTAGCTATTTTAGGATTTATATTTATTTTACAGGTAACTTTGTATTTATTTTAACTAGGTACAATAGTTATTAAATAGTTATTAACTATTTAATAACTACCTAGCTAAAAGAAATACAAAATTACCTGTAAAATAAATCCTAACCTACGTTACAATTAAACCTAACACTACACTATCATTAAATTAATTAAATAAATTAGCTACCAATACCTACAATTAAATACAATTAAATAAACTAAACTAAATTAAAAAACAAACAAACACTAAATTACAGAAAATAAAAAAATATTACAAGAAGTTTAAACTAATTACACCTAATCTAAGTCCCTACCCTATTCTACATTACAAAGTAATCGGCTCTTTTACCAGCCCTTAAAGGGCTTTTTGCGGGGCCTTTCCCCAAAGTAATCAGCTCTTTTGCCTGTAAAAAAAAATTCAACCCCCCCGCAACATTAAAACTCACCACCCACATACCCCTACTCTAACCCACCCAAACCCCCCTTAAATAAACCTAACACTACCCCCCTGAAGATCTCCCTACCTTGAGTCGTGTTCACCCAGCTGGGCCAAAGTCATCATCCAAGGGGCGCTGAAGAGGTCTTCCATCCGATAGAAGTCATCATCCAAGGGGCGCTGAAGAGGTCTTCCATCCGATAGAAGTCATCATCCAAGGGGAGCTGAAGAGGTCTTCCATCCGATAGAAGTCTTCATCCAGACGGCATCTTCAATCTTCATCCATCCGGAGCGGAGCCATCTTCAAACGAGCCGACGCAGAGCCATCCTCTTCAACCGACGACTACCCGACAAATGAATATTCCTTTAAGTGACGTCATCCAAGATGGCGTCCCTTGAATTCCGATTGGCTGATAGGATTCTATCAGCCAATCGGAATTAAAGGGACAGTCTACACCAAAATTTTTCTTATTTAAAAAGATAGATAATCCCTTTATTACCCATTCCCCGTTTTTGCATAACCAACACAGTTATATTAATATAATTTTAACCTCTGTGATTACCTTGTATCTAAGCCTTTGCAGACAGCCTCCTTATCTAAGTGCCTTTGACAGACATGCAGTGTAGTGAATCAGTGAAGACTCCTAAATAACTTCACGGGAGTGAGCACAATGTTATCTATATGACAAATGTGAACTAGCACAGTCTAACTGTGAAAAACTTTCAAAATGCTCTGAGCTAGGAGGCGGTTTTCAACTGTTTAGAAATCAGTTTGAGCCTAGCTAGGTTTAGCTTTTCAAAAATACCACCAAGGGAACAAAGCAAATTTGATGATAAAAGTAAATTGGAATTTTTTTTAAAATTGCATGCCCTATCTGAATCATGAAATTTAGTTTTGACTTTACTGTCCCTTTAAGGTAGGAAAATTCTGATTGGCTGATTCAATCAGCCAATCATCCGGATGGATGAAGATTGAAGACGCTGCCTGGATGAAGACTCCTATCGGATGGAAGACCTCTTCAGCACCCCTTGGATGATGACTTCTATCGGATGGAAGACCTCTTCAGCGGCCCTTGGATGATGACTTCTATCAGATGGAAGACCTCTTCAGCGCCCCTTGGATGATGACTTCGGCTCGGCTGGGTGAACACGACTCAAGGTAGGGAGATCTTCAGGGGGGTAGTGTTAGGTTTATTTAAGGGGGGTTTGGGTGGGTTAGAGTAGGGGTATGTGGGTGGGGGGTTTTAATGTTGGGGGGTTGTATTTATTTTTACAGGCAAAAGAGCTGATTACTTTGGGGCAAGGCCCGCAAAAAGCCCTTTTTAAAGGCTGGTAAAAGAGCTGATTACTTTGTAATGTAGAATAGGGTAGGGACTTTTATTATTTTGGGGGTTTTATATTTTATTAGGGGGCTTAGATTAGGTGTAATTAGTTTAAACTTCTTGTAATATTTTCTGTAGTGTTTTTTTTTTGTAATTTAGTTTAGTTTATTTAATTGTATTTAATTGTAGGTATTGGTAGCTAATTTATTTAATTAATTTAATGATAGTGTAGTGTTAGGTTTAATTGTAACTTAGGTTAGGATTTATTTTACAGGTAATTTTTATTTCTTTTAGCTAGGTAGTTATTAAATAGTTAATAACTATTTAATAACTATTGTACCTAGTTAAAATAAATACAAAGTTACCTGTAAAATAAATATAAATCCTAAAATAGCTACAATGTAATTATTAATTACATTATAGCTATCTTAGGGCTTATTTTACAGGTAAGTATTTAGTTTTAAATAGGAATAATTTATTTAATCATAGTGTAGTGTTAGGTGTAATTGTAACTTAGGTTAGTTTTTATTTTACAGGTAAATTTGTCTTTATTTTAACTAGGTAGCTATTAAATAGTTAATAACTATTTAATAGCTATTGTACCTAGTTAAAATAAATTTAAATTTGCCTGTAAAATAAACATAAATCCTAAAATAGCTACAATATAATTATTAGTTATATTTTAGCTATCTTAGGGTTTATTTTATAGGTAAGTATTTAGTTTTAAATATGATTAATTTAGTTAATAAGAGTAATTTTTATTTAGATTTATTAAAATAATATTTAAGTTAGGGGGGTGTTAGGGTTAGTTTTAGACTTAGGTTTAGGGGTTAATTAGTTTAATATAGATGGTGGCAGTATAGGGGGGCAGGATAGGGGTTAATACATTTATTATAGGTGGCGACGGTGTAGGGGGGCATATTAGGGGTTAATAAGTTTAATATAGGTGGCGGCGGGGTCCAGGAGTGGCGGTTTAGGGGTTAAACAATTTATTTCGTTGCGGCGGGGTCTACGATCTGCAGGATAGGGGTTAAAAACTTTCAAAATACTCTGAGCTAGGAGGCGGTTTTCAACTGTTTAGAAATCAGTTTGAGCCTAGCTAGGTTTAGCTTTTCAAAAATACCACCAAGGGAACAAAGCAAATTTGATGATAAAAGTAAATTGGAATTATTTTTAAAATTGCATGCCCTATCTGAATCATGAAATTTAGTTTTGACTTTACTGTCCCTTTAAGGTAGGAAAATTCTGATTGGCTGATTCAATCAGCCAATCATCCGGATGGATGAAGATTGAAGACGCTGCCTGGATGAAGACTCCTATCGGATGGAAGACCTCTTCAGCACCCCTTGGATGATGACTTCTATCGGATGGAAGACCTCTTCAGCGGCCCTTGGATGATGACTTCTATCAGATGGAAGACCTCTTCAGCGCCCCTTGGATGATGACTTCGGCTCGGCTGGGTGAACACGACTCAAGGTAGGGAGATCCTCAGGGGGGTAGTGTTAGGTTTATTTAAGGGGGGTTTGGGTGGGTTAGAGTAGGGGTATGTGGGTGGGGGGTTTTAATGTTGGGGGGTTGTATTTATTTTTACAGGCAAAAGAGCTGATTACTTTGGGGCAAGGCCCGCAAAAAGCCCTTTTTAAAGGCTGGTAAAAGAGCTGATTACTTTGTAATGTAGAATAGGGTAGGGACTTTTATTATTTTGGGGGTTTTATATTTTATTAGGGGGCTTAGATTAGGTGTAATTAGTTTAAACTTCTTGTAATATTTTCTGTAGTGTTTTTTTTTTTTGTAATTTAGTTTAGTTTATTTAATTGTATTTAATTGTAGGTATTGGTAGCTAATTTATTTAATTAATTTAATGATAGTGTAGTGTTAGGTTTAATTGTAACTTAGGTTAGGATTTATTTTACAGGTAATTTTTATTTCTTTTAGCTAGGTAGTTATTAAATAGTTAATAACTATTTAATAACTATTGTACCTAGTTAAAATAAATACAAAGTTACCTGTAAAATAAATATAAATCCTAAAATAGCTACAATGTAATTATTAATTACATTATAGCTATCTTAGGGCTTATTTTACAGGTAAGTATTTAGTTTTAAATAGGAATAATTTATTTAATCATAGTGTAGTGTTAGGTGTAATTGTAACTTAGGTTAGTTTTTATTTTACAGGTAAATTTGTCTTTATTTTAACTAGGTAGCTATTAAATAGTTAATAACTATTTAATAGCTATTGTACCTAGTTAAAATAAATTTAAATTTGCCTGTAAAATAAACATAAATCCTAAAATAGCTACAATATAATTATTAGTTATATTTTAGCTATCTTAGGGTTTATTTTATAGGTAAGTATTTAGTTTTAAATATGATTAATTTAGTTAATAAGAGTAATTTTTATTTAGATTTATTAAAATAATATTTAAGTTAGGGGGGTGTTAGGGTTAGTTTTAGACTTAGGTTTAGGGGTTAATTAGTTTAATATAGATGGTGGCAGTATAGGGGGGCAGGATAGGGGTTAATACATTTATTATAGGTGGCAACGGTGTAGGGGGGCATATTAGGGGTTAATAAGTTTAATATAGGTGGCGGCGGGGTCCAGGAGTGGCGGTTTAGGGGTTAAACAATTTATTTCGTTGCGGCGGGGTCTACGATCTGCAGGATAGGGGTTAATAACTTTATTATAGGTGGTATAGGGGGGGCAGGATAGGGGTTAATAGGTATAATGTAGGTGGAGGAGGGGTGCGGGAGCGGCGGTTTAGGGGTTAATACATTTATTATAGTTGCGGCGGGGTCTAGGAGCGGCGGTTTAGGGGTTAATAATTTTATTTAGTAACGGGGGGCTCCGGGGGCGGCGGTATAGGGGGTAGAACAGTATAGTATAGTGTGGGTGGTTAGTGACAGCTTATCAATAAAGCTGTAAAAAAGCCGAAGAGCAGCGAGATCGGATGAGTGATAACTATCACAGTCCGCTGCTCATCGCCCCGTACTTGGTGCGCGGCTTTTTGACAGCTATTTTGATAACTTTGGCAAACGTATTCAGGTCTGCGGCGGCGATGTGAGGCGAGCTTAGGCAAACGTATTGGGCTGGCGAATGCAAGAAAATTACGGAGCTTAATAACTAGAGGCCAATGTCAAAACTGAGTCCCTCCACTGTTATAATTGGTGTAGGCTTGTTACACCCGGTCAATGCAAGAGTAAATGAAAATGAGTTAGTGTGGACATTTGTGACAGATAGCAAATAATGGGCCAGATTAAAAAATACAAAATTGTGCAATTTTTCCGTCCACGCAAAGGTGACCAGCAATGCAAACACAACCTCGCATTCACATTGCATGGAAGCTCTGCAGACACAAGAGCGCGCTTCCATAGTCTCCAATGGGAGCCTTGTTCTCATGCTGTAAGACATGGCAAAGAACCTAGCGCAGTGAAGGGGTAAGGCACGCAGCGAAGGGCAGCAAATTGAAATATATATGAATATATATGTACGTGTTTATATGTGTATATACACATATTAGGATATACATATATATTTACTGGGAACACAAAGTTCCCCATTGACTGCAATATAAAGGCACTTCTCATGAAATTAGCGCTCCACTTGAAATCTAGCCCAATATCATGACTAAGATACTGTCACAAATATTATCTAGTGAATACCATAGAAAAAAAGAGCTGTCACTATTTCGGGCAGTCACAATGCATCTGTCAACAATTAAACTGGTACAGTAGATTGGTTACTCACAAGCCACAAATTAATAGTATTAGTTTTGTCAGGATATAGTAAGATTGTTGGTACTGAAAGGGGCTCTGATATCTGTGTATTTATCATATGATTCAAATTATTTAAATGTGAAAGATATGGATCTTTATACAAAAATACCAATTTGTGCTTTGCTTATCATTAATATTTTTATTGTGCTTTGATCAAAGATATCTTGCTTTATTATTTACTGAAAACATATTAATGATTCCCATTATACCTTTTGTACGTTTATGCACACTGTAGTGTTTCTTCTGGAAGGAAATTATACTGTTATTTAAATAATTCATATTTAGTTTACAGTTATAATAAACCCTTTTTATTACTTTAATTGCTGCAACTGGTTTTCTGTGTTCTTGCCCAATAACTGCAGAAATAATAGTAATGTAAGAGTAATATAATATTAATAGAATATTAAACATGTTTTTGTTCTGATAAATGTTCAATAATTTCAAATTGATATCAAAATAGTTGATATGCTTTTGTACATATCCTTCAATCAATTCCCTTTCACATTATTATTATCAGATATTTGTAGAGCACTGACAGGTCTGCAGCGCTATGAACATAGGTGGTATATAAAAAACAATTACAGGGATCAAATGGGTAGAGGGTCCTGCCGAGAGCTGCACTGTTGTAGTCGGCTCTTATGAAGGTGGACTACAAACAGCTGGGCTCATAGGCTTACATGCTATGGGGTTTAAGGGGATAGCAGTGGATATAGGAAGGTTAGTGTAAGTTGTATGCGTCCCTGAATAGTAGAGTCTTCAAGCAGCACTTGAAGCTTTTAAAACTAGGGGAGAGTCTTGTGGAGCATGGCAGAGAGCCAGTCTAGAGAAATTTTGTAAACGGGAATGTGAGGAGGTAACAAGAGAGGAGGAGAGTAGGAGATCATGAGCGAAGCAAAGGGGTCGGGAGGGAGAGTACCTGGAGACAAGGTCTGAGATGTAGGGGGGAGCAATGCAATTGAGGGCTTTGTGTGTCAGAGTGAGAATTTTGTGTTTAATACTGGAGGCAAGAGGAAGCCAGTGAAGGGATTGGCAGAGAGGTGCGGCAGATGAAGAGCGAGGTGTAAGGAAGATAAGTTTGGCAGAGGCATTCATTATGGATTGTAAAGGAGCTAGGCGACAGCTATGGAGACCAGAGAGGATGGAGTTGCAGTAGTTGAGGCGGGAAAAGATGAGAGAGTGGATTCAAATCTTAGTTGTGTCTTGTGTAAGGAAATGTCTGATTTTAGCGATGTTTTTAAGGTGGAAGCAGCAGTAAAAGAAAGATCAGAGTCAAGTGTGACCCCAAGACATCGGGCATGTGAGGTTGGGGTAATGATGGAGTTATCAACAGTTATAGAGACATGGGGCATGGAGATTTAGGAAGAAGGGTGGAAAATAAAGAGCTCAGTTTTGGAGAGAATTAGCTTGAGGTAGTAAGAGGACATCCAAGATGAGATATGAGAGAGGCTGTTAGTGACACAGGTTAGCAAGGAAGGAGATAGTTCTGGTGCAGAGAAGTAGATTTGGGTATCATTGGCATACAAATGATAGTGAAACCCGTGAGACTTTATTAAGGAACCTAATGAGGACGTGTAGATTGAGAAGAGAAGGGGACCGAGGACAGAGCCTTGCTGTACCCCAACAGAAAGAGGTAACGAGAAAGAGGATGCCCCAGAGAAGGCTACACTAACGGTACAGTTAGACAGATAGGAAGAGAACCAAGATAAAGCTGTGTCACAGATGCCAAAGGATTGGAGGGTATGGAGCAAAAGAGGGTGGTAGACAGTATCAAAGGCTGCAGACAGATCAAGGAGGATAAGTAGAGAGAAGTAGACTTTGGATTTTGCTGTAAGTAGGTCATTGGTAACCTTAACCTTAACAATTGCTGTTGAGTGAATGGGGTGAATTCCAGATTGCAGTGAATTAAGGAAGGAGTTTAATGTAAGGAAATGGGATAGATGAGCATATACTAGCTTTTCAGGAAGCTATGAGGCAAGAGGCAGTATGGAAATAGGGCGGTAGTTGGATGGGGAGGTTTGATCGAGAGATAGATAGGCCCCTTGTAGTACAAATGACACAAAAAACAGGGAAATTGGAAGGATTTGAATGCAGGGACCCAATTCACATACCAAAAGAGAAACTTGCAGTTCAAATTACACAAAAAACAGGGACATTGGTAAGATATGAATGCAGGGACCCAATTCACATACCAAAAGAGAGACTTTCAGTACAAACGACATAAAAAACTGGGAAATTGGTAGGATTTGAATGCAGGGACCCAATACACATACTAAAAGAGAGACTTGCAGTACAAATGACACAAAAAACAGGGAAATTGGTAGGATTTTAATGCAGGGACCCAATTCACATACCAAAAGAGAGACTTGGGGGGCTATTTATCAAAGTGTCAACTATGTACATATATATATATATATATATATATATATATATATATATATATATGTGTATGTCAGAAATATTTTGCAACTTTTGAAGAAGAAAAGTGATCCGACACTCCAATAGGTTAAACGAAATCCGTTATTATTGCATACGTTAAAAAAACACACAGGAACACAGCAAGTCCTCAATAGGTATCACGGGCACAGCACTGACAGGCTTATGCATTTCGGATGTGTATCCGTAGTCACAGCCTGCAGTGCAGAACCCCTCACCTGTTTAAAATTGCCTCAAACAAATGTGATAGGTTAAAAACAAATAAAACCCGCACATAATTCAAACCAATCAAGTGATAGAAAAGAAATCCACCCCCCTAGGTAAGTACTACTGACACGTAATATAGCTAATCATAAACAGAAACAAAAACAACCAGCACTATAGTGCTTGGCCACCTAAAAAGAGATCAAACGGACTTACGTGTATACAGAATAAAGATCTATGAACCCTATTCATAAATAAATGAATTACATGAATTACAAATGAATTACAAACAAGCCAAAATAGCCTATGTGTAAGAGGGGATATAAAAGGAGATACACAAAATCCAGAAAACATACATAATTCAATGGTATAAAGAACACACAATATTCTGAACACGGATATGGCGTTAAGATGCAACAAACATAATAAATACAAATTATGGTTAATAAATCATAAAACATGAATTCCAATAGATAGCAAAAATTAAACAGAAATTGTGACTATATTAATACTATTGTTTACCACTTTCCATAATTTATATCCTAAGCATAGAGCAAAAAATGTATCTATGTTAAACCCATAGATAAAGTGACGCAAGACACAATTGTCAAAAATGTTATTATATGTCACATACAACCGAATGGTAATAATTCAATGCATAAGGACAAGGGTGACACACCAATTTCGCAAACTAGTGTCCTAAATAGTATGCCCTACACAATACTAATACATAGAAAGGATATATGTATATTGAGGCTATAAAAGGAGGTCAAATAATAGACTAGAAAATGATCAGTTCTATGCATGGCAGCAAACCTGACTTAGGGAACACATAAACTGTGAATGTCTGAAGGAATTATTATTCGAAAAATGGGAAAGCAATCCATATTACTATGTATTAAATCAGAACAATGGTAGATATTATTATGTTACATGTAAATAAGGTAATAGATACAATTATCTAACATATTACTGTAACAAGGTACTGACTGTGTTTACTAAATTAATTTATTAATGTACTATGCACAAGGCATCCAGTAAATACCTGATATCAAATCTCATAACCATGGAACATTAGAGAAATCATTCCCATAGGTTCATAATATCATACCTAGAGTTTAACCCCTTAGGTATTCGGGTTCCAAGAGTAAAAAAACAGTATGCTTCTCTTCTAGCTAATATTAAATCCATATTGCCCCCTATTTTGGGTCTATGTATTTTTTTAATAGCACACCATGTGAAGCTCTTCAGATTATTGTTGTGAAGAACCCCAAAATGTTGTACTATTAGAGTTGTTGCTCTTTTAGTGGTAAAATATGAGAGATGTTCCCTGATCCTAGTACTGATGTCCCTTGATGTGAGTCCAACATATTGGACCCTACATTGGGTACACTCATTAAGATAGATGACATATTCCGATGTGCAATTCATGCAAGACCTGATATCATAACATATGTTGGTTACAGTACTCACAAATCCTTTAGTAACATTGACAAAACTGCATGGTTTACAATTACGATGACCACATTTGTACATGCCAGTATGCTTTAACCATGAACCGCTGGGATGTTCAGTTGATTTTAATAGCGTGGGGGCCAGGATAGAGCCCAAAGTTGGACTTTTCCTATATGAGCACCTTAGGCCTTGCTTGACAGTATGTATCAGTTTGTCTTCGACCAATAAGATGGGAAAATGTTTGCGTACAATCGCACATATTTGTGAATACTGGGCACTATGGGTGGTAACAAAAGTTACACCATTAAACGCTTTCTCCTGGGGTTTCTTGATTTTCAAGGTTTCTTCCCTATTCATTTTGTTAAATGCTATTTTATTTAAAATAATTTTTTATTGATATTTAAACAATACAAAAGAATAAACAAGACCTTCACAGAAGACATAGCCACTTAATGACAGATAGATCAATGAGACCAATATTAGTAGACAGTAACTAAGATTTCCTAGAAGCATTTAAAACATTTACATTTGTATCGCTATATAGATGGAATTACTTGGTCGATTACTCCTTAAACAACAGCTATCATGCATCTTGTCTGTCAGTTTGTCTGGGGGACCAGAGTGGGGTAAGGACACCCTCTCATTCCCATCTTAACCAAAAAATGTATGAAGATCTTGAATACAAAGGGAGTACAGAGAAAAGTTGGGAAAATCAAAGGGGGAAGAGAAGAAGATAAGAGGGGAAGATGAAGAAGAGTAAGAAAATAGTGCCTTCCGACCATGACACACCCAGTGGAATTTTCATCAATAAGGATAATATTATGATTAACCAACGGATGTATAAAGGCATATAAGATCTCTGCTGTATTGGGTATATTGACAATTCAAACAGTATTATACGGAGTCATGTGTGATCCAATAAAACCAGACTTTGTGAAAAGCTTCCTGAGTGTCTTGTAATATTGCTGCTTGTGCGGACATATTGTATATGTGCCTAATTTTATGTAAAATTTCGTCCCAGGGGGGAGCCCCCTCCTTCCAGTGACGGGCTATACATATACGTGTAGCTGTACATAAAATTTTGATAAATTGATTAATGTATTTATTAAACTGCCTTAAGCGTACATTCAATAGGGCTTGGTTCATTGACAACTGAATGGGGCTATCTAGTATCGTACTTAAAAGGAGTGATAATTTATTCCAGATTATTTTAGAGTAAGAGCAGTCCCACCACATGTGTTTGTATGTACCTTCGACTTCACACCCCCTGTAACAGAGCTTGGACCCCCGTTTAATGGAATGAGAGGTGATAATTGGAGTGAGATACCATCTGAAAATTGTTTTAAGGCAATTTTCCTGCATGTCAGCACTCAACAGGCCTTTACTCGCATTATATATTAAGTTATTCCAGTCGGAAATATCAATTTCTGTATTGAGGTCGGCCTCCCATTTGAGCTGAAGGCTTGTTTTAGTGATTTGTGTGGAAGATTGAATTAGTTGGTATAATTGTGAAATAGTTTTTCTAGGTCTGGATGAGGAGCTACAAATTATTTCTAAGGGAGTGAATTTGTGACCAGTCAATGAAGGTAGGTATTTATGTATGATGGAGGATATCTGAAGATATAGAAACCAATGTAATTTGGAAGGAGACAGTTTATCCTGAAGTTGTGTGTATGTCATTAATTTGCCTTTGTCTACTAAGTCTGCGATCCTATAAAGACCTCTGTTTTCCCACTTCTGTATAGCTGGGATCTGTTCTGAAGGTATGATTACTTTTAGGGGGGTCTTGAGGGATCTGTTAGGGAGAATTTTGAGAGACGAAACAAGAGTGGACCAAGCTTTGAGCATGTAATCTGTAATTGGGAATTTATTAAGTTTTTGGGTTTGAGCTCTATGTGGGTCCCACAGAGCCAGCTCTTGAGGATATAGTTTATTTATGTCTGACTCCAACGTGGTCCATCTTATCTCATCTTCCGTTTTGTTAAGGAGAGTAGTTTGGGCTAACCTAGCTGCTTGGAAGTAGTGTCTGAGATTTGGTGCGCCCAGGCCTCCCAGTTGCCTATGTCTCGTAAATATTGGTTTAGGAATTCTAGCTTTTTTAGTCCCTCTTATAAAATTGTTAATGCAAGCTTGGAGATTGTCTAGATCACAATTCGGGATGCCTATCGGTAGGGTCCGAAATAAATATAAAATCTTTGGTAACACAGACATTTTGATCGCAGATAGACGTCCAAACCAAGAAAATCTCAGTTTGCTCCATTTAGTGAGGTCCTGTTTGATTACTTTATAAATTGGAGGATAGTTGGTTTGGTAAAGTTCTGATGAGTGTTTTGTAAGGTTGATCCCTAGATATTTGAGATGATGTTTTACCCAATTAAACTCAAAGTTTAGTTCTATCAATTTTTTTGTGTGGTCTGGAATAGCAAGAGGCATGGCTTCACATTTTTCAAGGTTCACTTTGTAACCAGATATAGTGGAGAAGTTCCTAAGGGTGTTGTATAAATTTGGCAGAGATATAAGGGGTTTGGTTAGGGAGAGCAAAACGTCATCTGCAAAAAGAGTGAGTTTGTAAACTGATTGTCCTATTTTAATACCCGTAATGTCTGGGGAGTTCCTAATGTGTTGTGCCAGGGGCTCTATGCAAACAGCAAAAAGGAGAGGGGATAAAGGACAACCCTGTCTCGTCCCATTTAAGACCGCAAATCTGTCAGATTGGTGTCCCATTGCCTTAACGCATGCCGAGGGATATGAATATATACTCTGGATCGCTGTAATAAAAGAACCCCTAAAGCCCATGGTATGTAGTACAGCTTGCATGTACTCCCAGTCGACCCTGTCAAACGCCTTCTCTGCGTCCAGGGATAACAACAGAGAAGGCGTTTTAGAAATATGCAAATAATCTATTAATGATATCATCCTTCTGATATTATCTGGAGCTTCCCTATTTTTAATGAAGCCAACCTGGTCTGGGTGAATTAGTTTTGGGAGCAAGTGTTTTAATCGGTTGGCCAGAATTTTGGTAAAAATTTTTAAATCTTGGTTAATGAGGGAAATTGGTCTATAATTATGACAGAGGGACCTGTCCTTGCCCGGCTTAGGGAGGACTATAATTTTGGCATCTAAAAGTTCTGAGGGAATAGTATGTCCTTGAAGTATATGATTGCTAAATTTGACTAGGTGAGGTATGAGAAAGGATTTAAATAGTTTATAGTACTCGCCTGAAAAGCCATCTGGGCCCGCTGCTTTACCAGGTTTCAGATCTTGGATAACTCTCTGTACCTCACTTGCACTGATGTCTGAGTTAAGAGTTGCCAAATCTTGTTGGTCAATTTGGGGCAGAGTGGCTTCCTCCAGAAATCTATTCAGGAGACAGGAAGTTTGTTCCGATTTGGAAACTTTCTTGCCATTGTATAAAGAACTATAATAGTTGGCAAAAGTGTCTACAATTACTTTTGGGTGGGATGTAGATTCACATGCATTTATGCGTAAGAAGGGAATGGAAATATCTTTGATCCTATCTCTAATTTTATTGGCTAGATAACGATCTGGTTTATTGGCGTATATATAGTATTTGGTTTGTAGTCTTAATCCGGCTCTAAGTGACTGGTCATTTAATAATTTATCTAGTTTTTGGCGTTGATTTTGCAATGTTTTATATACCTTGGGTGAGCAGGTAAGTCTATGTTGTTTCTCTAGTGTAGCTATCTCCTTGTGTAGTGTCTGTAATAGTAACTGTGTTTCCCTTTTTGATTTTGACTTTAGTTGGATTAGGAAACCTCTTAACACCGATTTATGGGCTGCCCAAATCTGAATCGGGTTATTGATGGAATCTGTATTAATATTCCAGAATTCCATCATCTGTTTGAAAATATGATCTTTATGTTGGGGATTTTTCATAAGTGTGGGGTCATAAGTCCAGCTTCTTGCATTGTTTGGGGGAAGAAGCCCTGTTATTTTAGCTACTATTATGGAATGATCAGACCACACACAAGGATGAATGGAGGAGGATACCAGATTGGAAATTAGGGTTTGGCTCAGGAAAATGTAATCTAGCTTGAAATATTTTCGGTGTGCTGTTGAGTAGAAAGTGTGATCTGAAGTGATGCCATATAGCGCAGTCCAAGAGTCAAGAACATTATGTCCTTCCAGAGTACTGGAAATAGATTTAGTTTTTCTGTTGTTTCTAATTTGTGATTGTGTGGGTCGGATTTGTGACTGAGGAAATTTCATGTAGAGGGAGACATTAAAGTCTCCTGCTAGAAATATTCTAGCCGAGTTCCAGTTTGTGAGAAGGTGTGAGATTTTATTAATGAATTTGTCTTGCTTTTCGTTTGGGGCATAGATGTTGCAAAAAATAATTTCCACTTCGTTAATGTGGCCCTTAATGATTAGGTATCTGCCCTCTTTATCTATTATGGATTCTTTGTGAATAAAATTTAAGGAGGAGTGGAGAAGGATAGAAACCCCTCTCTTCTTTTTATCTGTAGTAGAATGAAAGTGTGTTGGGTATTGATTCGTCCAGTATTTGGGAATATGATTAGACTCAAAATGAGTTTCTTGTAAGAAAATGACGTTAGCACCCAAGCGTGTGTATTGAGATAAGGCTTTCCTACGTTTTGCATCTGAATTTAGACCTCTTGCGTTATGGGAGAGTAGAACTATATTAGTCGGAGTCATTAGTGTGTGACAAATGGAATTGTTTGATTATTAATTGTAAGGAATAGTGATGAAGTGTATTGTGTTTGTAAGAGCTCACCAGCCTCTAGTAACGAATCACCTCTCTGAAAAAGCACTCTCATCCGTTGGGTTACTGGGTGTGTCTGTGGTCCACTTGGGGAAGGCACAAGGGGAGAGAAGAGAAGGATAAGTAGAATGAATAACTGTAGGGTAGAGAAAGCAAAGACGTTAGAGAAGAATAACTTAAACAAAAGAAATATAAAATAAAAAATAACATATTGAGGTTTCTGAAATAACATCAATTAGTTCTGGGGGAACCTATAGAACAGAGGAGTTGCCAACTAACTCAATTTTTAAAACATAGGGGGAAACTAGCTGTAAGGTAAAGTACCATTAATATTGTTAGATATTAACTATTAACCACTCTCCCCTACCAAAGCCAACAACAATAACTGTATATGATCTTTAGAAATACAACATTTGGATAAACCTACTATGTTGTGAGATAACAAGATAAAATTAGACATTTTCTTGTAAGAGTTCTTAAGCTCGACCCATTGTCTCAGGAGATTTTCCTAGTCTCTGTAGGTACACTGCAACCTGTAAGAGAGGGGAAAATAGAAAAAAACAAGGAGATACACAAAACTTCAGTGTGAGTCTTTCACTTATTCTTCTGTCGTCTCCTCGGGGCTCTAGTCCATTGTGACTTCTGAGACTTAAGTTTCGCCTGTTGAGCTGTTAGAGTCTCCTCCATCTGTGATTTCTCTGGCAGGTTTGGTGTTTCCAGATCCAGTGCTTCACATATATCGGATATCCCATTAACATCTCTGATTGTGAGGATTTTATTGTCCTTAGAGATATGTAGAGCAAAGGGGTAACCCCATCTGTACTGGATGCCATGTTTTCGAAGCAGAGAGGTGAGAGGACGCAAAGTCCCCCTCCGTTGGAGTGTCCTAGTGCTCAAGTCCTGATAGAAATGTACAACGTTTCCTTGAAACTTGAAAGTTGGTTGTTTAGCAGCCTCTTTGAGAATCTTATCCTTCTCTGGGAATCTCAGGAATGTCACTATAACATCTCGAGGTGGGTTGTCAGCTTTGGGTTTGGGTCTAAGAGCCCTATGTGCTCTCTCAATCTCTATTTCCGTTGACTGATCTACCCCTGTTATTGCACAGAACAATTGATGTAAATATGAAGGCAATTCAGCTGCCGTAATCGATTCAGGAATTCCTTTAAGACGGATGTTACTTCTTCGACTCCTGTTTTCCATATCTTCGATCTTGTCCAGCAAATCGGTTACTACCTGCTGTTGCTCTGATACTTGTTGGACTGTCATTTCAACATCCTCTACCAGGTTGTCTCTATTTTCCTCCAGTGTTTCTACTCTGGAACCTAGGTCCTTAATTTCTTGTTTGATATCATTCAGACTTGTCGTCATGAAGGTGTGCATGGAATCCAATTTCTCCCAGAGTTTATCAAAACTATTAGTAATATCTTGTTTGGAGACAAGTAGATGTAGGTCCGCTTTAGTTAGTGGAGTGGAGTCGACAGAAGAATCCTGCATGGAAGGCTTCATTGTATTGATTTCTGCCATTTCTTTGTTGGCATCTGGGGTTTTATCTCCCTGGGATGGTTTAAAATATGAGTTGACAGATGCAGATTTCCCTGGCTTGTCTGATTTATTTGGTTTCTTGGAGGCCATGTTAATGCTCTAAAATAGTCTCAGGAGGTAGGGTTAATTCCCTAAAAAATATTACTCCAGCAATAGTGAGAGTATTGATATATTTAATCTTCTGAGGTTTTAATAGAAAAAGTCCTTTTGGGTGTGCTTTCGTAATCATCCAGCAGGTGGCGCTGTTGTATAGGAATAGGTGTATCTCTATGAACTGATTTTCAACTACATTAAAAAAACATGTCCCAGTTTACAAAACAATATAGTTTCCCAAATACAAGACCCTTCATGCAGAATGTTGAGAGGGGAGTAGGAATATTGCAATTTGTTCACCTCTAAAAAAAAAGTGGTAGTACAGATCTCATTCTTTGCACTTTTAAGAAGCTAGTTCTTCCTAAAATGCCATTGTGTTCTCAGGCTTTATCTAGCCACATGGGAGATTTCTAATATTTTAGTGATTTCCAGGATTTGTAATTTGGACCTGAAGGTTTCTGTCTTAAAGATTAATGTCCTGGCCAGTATTTTATAGTGTGGCAATGTGTGTTAGGCTCCATGTCTGTGCTGTAATGTTTTTTCAGGTCTGTAAAGGTTTGAACAGATCTATATGGCCATTACTCACGACTGAGCCCTTTCCCACAGGGTGGATGATGGTCTGGCTGATGATGACAGTTATCCACAGCCTGTTTTCTGCAGTTTCAGCCCCTGTGGTGTTCCCAGCAGCTTCACATAACTTTTGAGCTGAGATGTAGCCTCTGGATCCTTGATGGAGAGGAGTAGTGGCTGATCTCCCTGTTCTGGTATACAGAGCTCTAAGCTAAGGCATCCATCTTGGAGCCCTCGTTAAATGCTATTTTAGCCTTCCTTATTGCTTGAATAGGGTGCTTCCTATCTCTGTGTCTTTTTTCTAATATATGAGATTCCAACAAAAAGTTGGAATTTTCAGTACAATTCCTTTTCAATCTGGTATATTCACCCTTCGAAAATGGTTGACTATTGATGTTGTGTCCCTTTACTCGAGTATCCCGCATGCAAAGGGAATTAAGGCAATTACATTTTTTCTTGACTACTTTACAGAATACTCAGAGGTATTTAAGACCTTTATTCTCAGAGTGGTTTTGTTTTTGCTTACTCACAATTTCTTTAAATTTCAGGATGTTTACTATCTCTAGAGATGTGGTTTGCACCCTCTTTTGCCAATTTGTTTTGAGGCTGGTGGCAGTTTTACCACATCTTTGGAGATAGTAATCCTTTTAGGAAACACATTTTTTTGTTCAAGCAGTACATTGATGATTTATTGTTTATTTGGTCAGGGGATAAGAACAGTATTCCTCCTTTCACCGACTATTTGAACAATAACAGTGTGGGACTCAAATTTACTTTTGAATGGAATACCAATTGTATTAACTATTTAGATCTTAAATTGGTAGGCACAAGTAAAGGTAGCATTGAGTCCTCTGTTTTCAGAAAACCTATTTCAGGGAATTCGTTGTTACTGGGTACTAGCTGTCATCCAAAACATGTGCCTTATGCCATTGTGAAATGTGAATATACCAGATTGAAAAGGAATTGTACTGAAGATTCCAACTTTTTGTTGGAATCTCATATATTAGAAAAAAAACTCAGAGATAGGAAGTACCCCATTCAAGAAATTAGGATGGCAGTTAACAAAATGGATAGGGAAGAAACCTTGAAAATCTAGAAACTCCAGGAGAAAGCTTTTAATGGTGTAACTTTTGTTACCACCCATAGTGCCCAGTATTCACAAATATGTGTGATTGTACGCAAACATTTTCCCATCTTATTGGTCAAAGACAAACTGATACATACTGTCAAGAAAGGCCTAAGATGCTCATATAGGAAAAGTCCAACGTTGGGCTCTATCCTGGCCCCCATGCTATTAAAATCAACTGAACATCCCAGCAGTTCATGGTTAAAGCATACTGGCATGTACAAATGTGCTCATCGTAAATGTAAACCATGCATTTTTGTCAATGTTACTAAAGGATTTGTGAGTACAGTAACCAACATAGGTTATGATATCAGGTCTTGCATGAATTGCACGTGGGAATATGTCATCCATCTTATTGAGTGTACCCAATGTAGGGTCCAATATGTTGGACTCACGTCAAGGGACATCAATACTAGGATCAGGGAACATCTCTCATCTTTTACCACTAAAAGAGCAACAACTCCAATAGTAAAACATTTTGGGGTTCTTCACAACAATAATCTGAAGAGCTTCACATGGTGTGCTATTGAAAAAATACATAGACCCAAAAGAGGGGGCAATATGGATTTAATATTAGCTAGAAGAAAAGCATACTGGATTTTTACTCTTGGAACCCGAATACCTAAGGGGTTAAACTCTAGGTATGATATTATGAACATATGGGAATGATTTCTCTAATGTTCTATGGTTATGAGATTTGATATCAGGTATTTACTGGATGCCTTGTGCATAGTACATTAATAAATTAATTTTGTAAACACAGTCAGTACCTTGTTACAGTAATATGTTAGATTACTGTATCTATTACCTTATTTACATGTAACATAATAATATCTACCATTGTTCTGATTTAACACAGAGTAATATGGATTGCTTTCCCATTTTTCGAATAATAATTCCTTCAGACATTCACAGTTTATGTGTTCCCCAAGTCAGGTTTTCTGCCATGCATAGAACTGATAATTGTCTAGTCTATTATTTGACCTCCTTTTATAGCCTCAATGTACATATATCCACTCAATGGGGCCTATCAATTAATCTCCGAATGGAGCTTGATGCCCCGTGTTTCTGGCGAGCCTGCAGGCTCACCAGAAACAGCAGTTAGGAAGCAGAAGTCACAAAGACCGCTGCTCCATAACCCTGTCCGCCTGCTCTGTGCCGGAATTCAACCTGATCGAGTACGATCGGGTTGATTGGCACCTCCCTGCTGGCGTTAGATTGGCCGCGATTCTTCAGGGGGCTGCTTTGCACCAGCAGCTCTTGTGAGCTGCTGGTGCAATGCTGAATACAGAGAGCGTATTGCTCTCCGCATTCAGTGAGGTCTTGCGGACCTGATCCGCACTGTCGGATCAGGTCCGCAAGACCTTTGTTAAATAGAGGCCTATGTATTAGTATTGTGTAGGACATACTATTTGGGACACTAATTTGCATTGAATTATTACCATTCGGTTGTATGTGACATATAATAACATTTTTACATCACTTTATCTATGGGTTTAACATAGATACATTTTTTGCTCTATGCTTAGGATATAAATTATGGAAAGTGGTACACAATAGTATTAATATATTCACAATTTCTGTTTAATTTTTGCTATAACTGTGTGAGTTATCTATTGGAATTCATGCTTTATGATTTATTAACCATAATTTGTATTTATTATGTTTGTTGCATCTTAACGTCATATCCGTGTTCAGAATATTGTGTGTTCTTTATACCATTGAATTATGTATGTTTTCTGGATTTTGTATATCTCCTTTTATATCTCCTCTTACACATAGGCTATTTTGGCTTGTTTGTAATTCATTTATAATTCATGTAATTCATTTATTTATGAATAGGGTTTGTAGATCTTTATTCTGTATACACGTATGTCCGTTTGATCTCTTTTTGCTTTTGTTTCTGTTTATGATTAGCTATATTACGTGTCAGTAGTACTTACCTAGGGGGGTGGATTTCTTTTCTTTCACTTGTTTGGTTTGACTAATGGGCGGGTTTTATTTGTTTTTAACCTATCACATTTGTTTGAGGCAATTTTAAACAGGTGAGGGGTTCTGCACTGCAGGTTGTGACTACGGATACACATTCGAAACGCGTAAGCCTGTCAGTGCTACGCCCGTGATACCTATCGAGGACTTGCTGTGTTCCTGTGTGTTTTTTAATGTATGCAATAATAAAGGATTTCGTTTAACCTATTGGAGTGTCGGATCACTTTTCTTCTTCAAAAGTTACCATTGTCCATTTTTTTCCGACACCGCAGCGTGCATTTGGATTTTGGAGCAGGTGTGCCATCAATCACTGTCTGACGGTGAGAGCCGATAAACAGAAGTGCTTTACAGGATAAAGGGGCACAACATTGAGCTTGCCAGAGAGGACCTGTGAGCTGCATCGTGTGGAAGTAAGTGAGACATAGTCCCTACTTCATTTGCAGCATAGGTTTTGGACTGTCTGTTTGTGTCACTCTGGAAACTGTGATAAATAGGACTCATTTTTGGAGCTGGGTGAGTTGATTAAAGCTTACCATTACCACCTGCATTTTGTTTATGGACACCTAGTGCGTTTTATATCGCACTGTTTTACTCTTGACTTTGACTTTATGTTCTATGCAACCGGGTTTCTGTGTGTTTCTTAATTAGAAAAACAGGGAGTGCAGAATTATTAGGCAAATTAGTATTTTGACCACATCATCCTCTTTATGCATGTTGTCTTACTCCAAGCTGTATAGGCTCGAAAGCCTACTACCAATTAAGCATATTAGGTGATGTGCATCTCTGTAATGAGAAGGGGTGTGGTCTAATGACATCAACACCCTATATCAGGTGTGCATAATTATTAGGCAACTTCCTTTCCTTTGGCAAAATGGGTCAAAAGAAGGACTTGACAGGCTCAGAAAAGTCAAAAATAGTGAGATATCTTGCAGAGGGATGCAGCACTCTTAAAATTGCAAAGCTTCTGAAGCGTGATCATCGAACAATCAAGCGTTTCATTCAAAATAGTCAACAGGGTCGCAGAAGCGTGTGGAAAAACCAAGGCGCAAAATAACTGCCCATGAACTGAGAAAAGTCAAGCGTGCAGCTGCCAAGATGCCACTTGCCACCAGTTTGGCCATATTTCAGAGCTGCAACATCACTGGAGTGCCCAAAAGCACAAGGTGTGCAATACTCAGAGACATGGCCAAGGTAAGAAAGGCTGAAAGACGACCACCACTGAACAAGACACACAAGCTGAAACTTCAAGACTGGGCCAAGAAATATCTCAAGACTGATTTTTCTAAGGTTTTATGGACTGATGAAAAGAGAGTGAGTCTTGATGGGCCAGATGGATGGGCCCGTGGCTGGATTGGTAAAGAGCAGAGAGCTCCAGTCCGACTCAGACGCCAGCAAGGTGGAGGTGGAGTACTGGTTTGGGCTGGTATCATCAAAGATGAGCTTGTGGGGCCTTTTTGGGTTGAGGATGGAGTCAAGCTCAACTCCCAGTCCTACTGCCAGTTTCTGGAAGACACCTTCTTCAAGCAGTGGTACAGGAAGAAGTCTGCATCCTTCAAGAAAAACATGATTTTCATGCAGGACAATGCTCCATCACACGCGTCCAAGTACTCCACAGCGTGGCTGGCAAGAAAGGGTATAAAAGAAGAAAATCTAATGACATGGCCTCCTTGTTCACCTGATCTGAACCCCATTGAGAATCTGTGGTCCATCATCAAATGTGAGATTTACAAGGAGGGAAAACAGTACACATCTCTGAACAGTGTCTGGGAGGCTGTGGTTGCTGCTGCACGCAATGTTGATGGTGAACAGATCAAAACACTGACAGAATCCATGGATGGCAGGCTTTTGAGTGTCCTTGCAAAGAAAGGTGGCTATATTGGTCACTGATTTGTTTTTGTTTTGTTTTTGAATGTCAAAAATGTATATTTGTGCATGTTGAGATGTTATATTGGTTTCACTGGTAAAAATAAATAATTGAAATGGGTATATATTTGTTTTTTGTTAAGTTGCCTAATAATTATGCACAGTAATAGTCACCTGCACACACAGATATCCCCCTAAAATAGCTATAACTAAAAACAAACTAAAAACTACTTCCAAAACTATTCAGCTTTGATATTAATGAGTTTTTTGGGTTCATTGAGAACATGGTTGTTGTTCAATAATAAAATTAATCCTCAAAAATACAACTTGCCTAATAATTCTGCACTCCCTGTATTTTGCAAACATATTTACATGTCCCTAAATTCCTTTTTTTGTTCTAAACAATGTTGTCTTTCATATCTCTGTGTTTATTTATACCACTATATGTATATAGTGTAATTTTTTTATTCTGAGCATGAATAATTGCGAATATAGCATGTAATCAGGGTATAATATGTATTTATTTGCAATCAATGGATATTTTAAGAGATGGGCCAATTTTCTCTCTGTACCTGTGTAACCCCTCCTGATTGCAATCTAGTTTTTAAAACCACCCCTTCACAGGTGTTGGGATATAAGGCATATAAGGTGACATTTCCTACTGAAAAAAAAATCCAAGAGAAGGAAGAAATACACTGAAAATAGTATACCAGTAAAGAGGTGATTTTAATTTCTGCTGTATCTGAATCATGATAGTTTAAAGTTAGGTGGGCTATACCTTTGCTATCCTCAGCTTAAGATTATATTGAATCAAACATCAATTCGAATTTTAAAATCCTTGTCTAAATCCTTGTCTAAAATATTACACTGGGTGTCCTAATGTCAGCATCAATGTTTATCTTTAATACTAATGTCATATATACATACTTTCAAAGTATAATACACAATGTATCAAATGGCACTTGCAAGTTCTGATGAGTGATCAATGACACAAGTATCAAGCAATTTAAATCATTAGTGATAGTTTATAAAGTGTATTTGAATCAGATTGGCTGATGTCATAAATCATGTGATTATGCATATTACAATCAAAACTGGTGGAAAAATTCACTAGTGTGTGGGTTTTTTAGGAGTTTGCGTCATAATTGGTGCGTCATAATTGGTACGAAAAGAGTCAAATATGGTGCAAAGTGGAGCGTGGGACTTGTATTACATGACTAAACATGGTGCACATAGATTTTTCCAAAAAATAATAAGGAAGTTAGCTATATTATGTTGTGTATTTATTTCTTTTTTATCTCTATATCTATTAGTGCAACAAGTTTGGGGCAAAACTTTGCACCAAATTTGTAGAAATAATATTGTCCCCTTGCTTTGTAATGAGAGACAAATTTGTAGCATAATCCATAAGTAGTAATGTATTTTTCATTTTTATCCCTATATCTACTAGTGCACCAAATGTGGAGCAATAACATTGTTTGATTTAGAAAGGGTATACAATTTTAATAAAGTGTCTAATTTAATTTTATTATGTAATATACTTCATTCTCTTGCAGCATCGAACATAAGCTTTCTGTGTTTTCCGACTCCCATTGAGTTCTATGGCATCCGCGACCTCAAGGGTGGCGGATTGAAAACTAGGTATGCTGAGTCAGAAAAGACGCAAGCGTAAATGTAGAATTTTTGATAACTTCGTAGAGCTTCAAATAGTGTTGATTAGGGGTGCGAATTAACATAATTCCACTCGAATACCACGGTTTTCAACTTGCATCGATCTGTGTCAGATTGAGATCGCGGGATCGTATTTTATGTCACAAATTTCAGCATTTGCTGATCGTGATGCTTTGATAACTACGGCGGATCAATCTTGCAAAAATTACGGTGTGGAATTCCAGCGTATTTTCAGTTGACGCTTTGATAAATAGGTCTCTTGCAGTACAAATGACACAAAAAACAGGGAAATTTGGAGGATTTTAATGCAGGGACCTAATTCACATACCAAAAGAGAGACTTGCAGTACAAGAGTTTCCTATATTGAAAGAGTGATGAACATCCTTTCAAATTACTTAATAGATACCAACTGTCCTGAATTGTATAGGATAAAATGATTATGGGAACTCTGTCTACTTCTTCATCCTCTTTAAATCCCAGTTTCAAAAACTACCCAGCCATACTCCCAGAGCTCTCATTCTTACCCCAAGAATGTCTTGATTTCACTCAAGAGCAAACGGACCCCTCCCCAGGGTCCATAAACACAGTAAAATTGCAAGATCAACAAATGCATTGCATAGTAAAAAGGGAATGCAAAAGCACTTAGTTTGGATTTAAAATGAGTAGTAGATTTTTCTGACACATTTCAAAGTTACTTAAATTTTCATTCCCCTTGCATCATGTGGCAGGCATCAGTCAATCACAAAATACATATATGTATATTCTGTGAATTCTTGCACATGCTCAGTAGGAGCTGGTGCCTCAGTAAGTGTACATGTAAAAAGATTGTGCACGTTTAGATAATGGAAGTTATTTTAAAAGTTGTTTAAAATTGTGTTCTCTATCTGATTCATGAAAGTTTCATTTTCACTTTAGTGGTCCTTTAAGCCTTTACCCCTGCTGCTGATATACTGATATATAACAAAACAACAATTAGAACTTTTAAATAAACTTAAAGAAGCAAACCCAAAAGGAATTTTAGCCAACTCTGAATTTGATTTCTTAAATGTACAATACCCCAGAATTTCAACATTCTATTTTTTGCCAAAAGTTCATAAAGATTTACATAGACCCCCTGGACGGCCTATAATCTACCGTATTGAGTCACTGACATCAAACTTATCCCAATACGTGCACTTCTTTTTACAAAGTTATGTTAAAAAACGTCCAGCTTACCTCAAAGATTCCACTCAATTTATAAATATTCTATATACTGTTAATTGGGAGTATAACCTACACCTGTGATGTCAATTCACTCTACACTAATATCAATCATATATTAGGTCTTGCTGCTACCAAATACTTTTTAGATGAGAACGAAAATATAGCCAAGGATCAAAAAATCTTTTTATTACAATGTATAGAATTTATACTTAACAATAATGTTTTTTATTTAATGAGCAACTTTTTATGCAAACTAAAGGCACACCGATGGGCACGAGGTTCGCCCCCAGTTATGCCAATTTATTTATGGGGCATTTTGAAAAACTTTTTATAGCACAAGCTGACTGACAGGTGAACCTCGTGCTCTACAATCGCTATATAGATGACATCTTCATAATTTGGAGTGGAGATGTTGAACTACTTGAGATTTTCATATAATTAATATTTTAGATACAGAGATTGAAATTCAAAATAAGCAGATCAACACTAAACCAATTTTAAACTAATTGATGCTAACAATTACATCCACAATGAGAGTTGTCACCTCAAAAAATGGAAGACAAACATACCTAAAGGACAATTCCTCTGCATAAAAAAAACATAGAAAATTATGAGGCACAAGCAGAAATACTTACTGAAAGATTTAAAGAAAAAGGGTACAATATGCAAACTATACAAAATGTTAAACATGAAGTTAAACACATAGATAGAACAAAGTTATTAACTCCTAAACATGAATATACTATAAAGACAAAAACATCACCAAACCAAGATGACACATTATTTATACCTTTCATTACTAATTATAGCTCCCAACACTTTGAAATTAAAAAGATTTTAAAAAGACTGACATTTTATCAAAAAGGATCAGATTTTGGGTAATAAAGTCCCGATGTTATATTCAAAACGTCGTATCCCCCAGCAAATATAAAAATAAAAATTCTGATATAGATCTCTTAGCAGCAAAACTAGTGGGATTTTATCCATGCTATCAATGTAAAGCATGCAAACATAGTACAAAAATAGGAGGTAAAATCCCATAATACAGATAAATATATCAAAATGAAAGAGATAATAAGATGCAGTGATAAGAACCTCATTTACTGTATCCAATGTACATGTAATCTGCAATATTTTGGACGGACGAGTAGATTTCTAAGGGACAGAATACGTGAGCACCTATTATTAAATAGCGCCGGATGTCTTAAAGATGGAGCCGCTCCACGTCGGATGAAGATAGAAGATGCTGTCTGAATGAAGACTTCTGCCGGCTTGGATGAAGATTTCGGCCGCTTGGATGAAGACTTCTGCTGGCTTCGATGAGGACTTCTGCCGCTTCATTGAGGATGGATGTTGGGTCTTCAAAAACTGTAAGTGGATCTTCGGTGGTTAGTGTTAGGCTTTTTTAAGGGTTTATTGGGTGGGTTTTATTTTTAGATTAGGGGTTTGGGCATTTGAAAAATAGCTAAATGCCCTTTTAAGGGCAATGCTCATCCAAATTTCCTTTTCAGGGTAATGTGGAGCTTAGGTTTTTTTAGTTAGGAGGGGTTGGTTATGTGGGTGGTGGGTTTTACTGTTGTGGGGTTGTTTGTATTTTTTTTACCGGTAAAAGAGCTGATTTCTTTGGGACAATGCCCTGCAAAAGGCCCTTTTAAGGGCTATTGGTAGTTTAGTTTAGACTAGGGTTTTTGTTTTATTTTGGGGGGGCTTTTTTATTTTGATAGGGCTATTAGATTAGGTGTAATTAGTTTAAATATCTGATCATTTATTTTTTATTTTGTGTAATTTAGTGTTTGTTTTTTTGTAATTTAGTTAATTGTATTTATTTTATGTAATTTATTGAATTGTGGTGTAAGGTTAGGTGTTAATGTAACTCAGGTTAGGTTTAATAACTGTAATGTAGGTGTCAGCGTTGGCGGGGGCTGCAGATTAGGGGTAATAAGTGTAATTTTGGTGTCGCGATGTCGGGGGCAGCAGATTAGGGGTGTTTAGACTCAGGGTTTATGTTAGGGTGTTAGGTGTAAACATAAATTTAGTTGCCCCATAGGAATCAATGGGGCTGTGTTACGGAGCTTTACGCTGCTTTATTGCAGGTGTTAGGCTTTTTTTCAGCTGTCTCTCCCCATTGATGTCTATGGGGAAATTGTGCACAAGCACGTAAAACCTGCTCACTACAGCTCACAGCAGCACTGGTATTGGAGTGCAGTATTGAGCTAAATTTTGCTTTACGCTCATTTATTACCTGCTAATGCCGGGTTTTTGCAAACCTGTAATACCAGCGATGTAGGTAAGTGAGCGGTGACAATAATTTGCAAGTTAGCACCACACCGCTCATAACGCAAAACTCAAAATCTAGCCGAATGTTGAGAAGTATATATAATAAGTTATTGAGAAAATGGTGAACACATAATGCTATAGACATCAGTAATAAAAAAAAAGTGTCCAAGAATTCTGAGCCACCAAAGAACTTTACTTTGTAAATGGGAAAGAAAACTATAAGGGCTAAATTACAAGGAGTGAACTAACTTTTGAGCGGAAGCAATATCTGTTTTTTTGGGGGGTGGATTTCTGTGAGATTGGATTCATCATCCAATAGAATGAGAGCTGCTTAAATCCTATTGGCTGATTTGAACAGCCAATAGGATTTTCGCAGCTCTAATTCCAAATGACTGATTCCATTTTTTCAGCCAATAGGAATGCAAGGGATGCCATCTTGGATTGTGTACCGTGCATTGAAGATTCAGTGTACGGCGGCGACCATATGAAGAGGATGCTCCGCGCCGGATGTCTTCAGGATGGACCCTCTCCACGCCACCGGGATCAAGATAGAAGATGCCGTCTGGATGAAGATTGAAGAGGCCGTCTGGATGAAGACTTCTCGCCGATTGGATGAGGACTTTGTCGCCGGGATGAAGATTGAAGAGGCTGCCTGGATGAAGACTTCTCGCCGCCTGGATGAAAATCGTTCAAGAGGGACTTCAAAAACTGTAAGTGGATCTTCGGGGGTTAGTGATAGTTTTTTTTAAGGGTTCTTGGGTGGGTTTTTATTTTAGATTAGGGTTTGGGCATGTAAAAGAGCTAAATGGCTTGGGGTGGTGGTGGATTGTAAGGTTAGTGGGTAATTTTTTTACTCATAAACTAAGCTAATTTCTTTAGGGCAATGCCATACAAAAGGCCCTTTTAAGGGTCATTGGTAGTTTATTCTAGATTAGGTTTTTTATTTTGGGGTGTTTTTTTTTTTAAATGGGTATTAGAATAGGAATAATTTTTATTATGTTTGATTATGTTATTTTGTGTAATGCATTTTTTAGGGGGTGTTTTTTTTTGTAGCAAAAGAGATGTTTAACTTTTATTTATTTAATATTATTTATAAAATATGTTACCAGGAAGGATACATTGAGATTTCTCTCGTTTTCAAGTATGTCCTGGGTCCACAAAACATTGCATTGATACAATAGGGTACAATAAAATACAAAAACAATATTAATACATAACATATGCAAAATTTAACATAGAACAGGTAGGAAATATATAATCAACCATGACAGGTGCATTCTGTTTTGAGATATGCAGACAGGGATCTCTTGAAGGATTCTAGGCTTGGGGAAGGATTTAAAGTGTGCGGGAGGTTGGTGCTCTGTAGGAAAAGGAGGATCGGGCTGCTTTCTTTTTGTATGGGGGCAAGCTAAATAATGTGCTGGTACTGGATCGGAGATGGGAACAGCCGGGGAGAGCATTCTGCTCAGGTAGGGTGGGAGCTTCCCAGAAAAGCTCTTAAACACAAGGCTGGAATTATGGAGGGTGCGCCTGGATTCCAGCGACAGCCAGTTTAGTTCTTTTAGCATGTCACAATGGTGGGTCCTGTAGTTACATTGTAACACAAAGCGGCAGAACAAGTTATACAGTGTATTAAGTTTATTAAGCTGAGTTTGCAGTGCAGGTGCATATACTGCATCCCCATAATCCATGATTGGCATCAGCATTTGCTGTACAATATTTTCCTTTACTGTAGGGCTGAGGCAGGATTTGTTTCTGTACAGGGCATATAGTTTTGGATAGAGTTTAGATGCAATTTTTTCTATGTAGAGGCCAAAAGATAGATTGGGGTCTAACAACATACCTAAGTATTTGAAAGAGTTGACTGCGGTCAGTGTGCAATTTGATTTTGTTTTGATGCGTAGGTGGGAATTTTGTAGTTTGTGTAATTTAGGTGATGTTCCAAAGATCATTGTGACAGTTTTGTCAGTGTTTAGGAAGAGTTTGTTTTTTGAGATCCACTTTTCTACCTCTGTGAACTGGTCTTGGAGCACTGCCTCAAGCTGCGGTAGATCGGATTTGTTTGCATAGATTACCGGGTTGTCTGCCTACATGTGTACAGTTGAGGATTTGCAGACATTTGGCAGATCATTTATGAATAATGTGAATAGTAGGGGTCCGAGAATGGAACCTTGGGGAACACCACAGGTGACAGGGAGAGGGAGTAGCTGTCAGAAATGGAGACATACTGTAATCGATCGTATCGACATATGATCGAAACCAGGTTAGCGGACGATCACCAATACCTGAGTTTCTTAGTTTGAGCATTAGTATGTTGTGGTCTATTGTGTCAAAGGCTTTTGCAAAATCAAGGAACATTGCTCCAGTTAGGTCTCCTTGTTCCATGCCAGTTTGGATGTCATTGTAGTGCAATGCCCTTTTAAGGGCCCTTGGTAGTTTGGGGGGTTTGTATACTGTTAGGGGGTGTTTTGTTTTTTTTAGCAAAAGAGCTGTTTAACTTAGGGCAATGCCCTACAAAATGCCCTTTTAAGGGCCCCCAAAAGGCCCCTTTAAGGACCATTGATAGTTTATTCTAGATTAGTTTTTTATCTTGGGGTGCTTTTTTTTTTAAATGGGTATTAGAATAGGAATAATTTTATTATTTTTGATAATTTGTTTGTTATTTTGTTTAATGTATTTTTTTAGGGGGTGTTTGTTTTTTTGTAGCAAAAGAGCTGTTTAACTTAGGGCAATGCCCTACAAAAGGCAATTTTAAGGCCCCCCAAAAGGCCCTTTTAAGGGCCCTTGGTAGTTTCAGGGTTCTTGGGTGGGTTTTTATTTTAGATTAGGGTTTGGGCATGTAAAATAGCTAAATTCCTTTTTAAGGGCAATGTCCATCCAAATGTCCTTTTCAGGGCAATGGGTAACTTAGGTTTTTTAGATCATTTGTAATATTTTGTGGGTTTGGGGGGTGGTGGATTGTAAGGTTAGTGGGTATTTTTTTTTCATAAACAGAGCTAATTTCTTTGGGGCAATGCCCTACAAAAGGCCCTTTTAAAGGCTCTTTGTAGTTTATTCTAGATTAAGCTTTTTTATTTTGGGGTGTTTTTTTTTTAAATGGGTATTAGAATAGGAATAATTTTTATTATGGTTGATAATTTGTTTGTTATTTTGTGTAATGCATTTTTTAGGGGGTGGTTTTTTGTAGCAAAATAGCTGTTTAACTTAGGGCAATGCCCTACAAAAGGCCCTTTTAAGGGCCCTTGGTAGTTTGGGGGGTGGGTGTTTGTATGCTGTTAGGGGGTGTTTGTTTTTTGTAGCAAAAGAGCTGTTTAACTTAGGGCAATGCCCTACAAAAGGCCCTTTTAAGGGCCCTTGGTAGTTTGGGGGGTGGGGGTTTATATACTGTTAGGGGGTGTTTGATTTTTTGTAGCAAAAGAGCTGTTTAACTTAGGGCAATGCCCTACAAAAGGCAATTTTAAGTGCCCCCCAAAAGGCCCTTTTAAGGGCCCTTGGTAGTTTGAGGGGTCAGGGGTTTGTATACTGTTAGGGGGTGTTTGTTTTTTGTAGTAAAAGTGCTGTTTAACTTAGGGGAATGCCCTACAAAGGCCCTTTTAATGGCCCCCCAAAAGGCCCTTTAAAGGGCCCTTGGTAGTTTGGGGGGTGGGGGGTTGTATACTGTTAGGGGATGTTTGTTTTTTTGTAGCAAAGGAGCTATTTAACTTAGGGCAATGTCCTACAAAAGGCAATTTTAAGGGCCCCCCAAAAGGCCCTTTTGCTGGCCCTTGGTAGTTTGGGGGGTGGGGTTTGTATACTGTTAGGGGATGTTTGTTTTTTGTAGCAAAATAGCTGTTAAACTTAGGGCAATGCCCTACAAAAGGCCCTTTTAAGGGCTATTGGTAGTTTATTCTAGATTAGGCTTTTTATTTTGGGGTGTTTTTTTTTTTAAAAGGGTATTAGAATAGAAATAATTTTATTATTCTGGATAATTTGTTTGTTATTTTGTGTAATTAATTTTTTTAGGGGGTGTTTGTTTTTTAGTAGCAAAAGAGCTGTTTAACTTAGGGCAATGCCCTACAAAAGGCAATTGTAAGGGTCCCCCAAAAGGCCCTTTTAAGGGCCCTTGGTAGTTTGGGGGGTGGGGGTTTGTATACTGTTAGGGGCTGTTTGTTTTTGTAGCAAAAGAGCTGTTTAACTTAGGGCAATGCCCTGCAAAAGGCAATTTTAAGGGCCCCCAAAAGGTCCTTTTAACGGGCCCTTGATAGTTTGAGAGGCGGGGGGTTATATACTGTTAGGGGGTGTTTGTTTTTTGTAGCAAAAGAGCTGTTTAACTTAGGGCAATGCCCTACAAAATGCCATTTTAAGGTCCCCCCAAAAGGCCCTTTTAAGGGCCCTTGGCAGTTTGGGGGGTAGGGGTTGGTATACTGTTAGGTGGTGTTTGTTTGTTTTTTTGTAGCAAAAGAGCTGTTTAACTTAAGGCAATGCCCTACAAAAGGCCCTTTTTTTCAAAGGTTATCAGAATAGGAATATTTTTTTTTTTGATATATATATATATATATATATATATATATATATATATATATATATATATATATATATATATATTGTAATGGTTGGTTTTAGTGTAAGGTAGCTTAGGTTTTATTTCACAGGTAATTTTGTATTTATTTTAACTAGGTCGTTATTAAATAGTTAATAACTATTTACTAACTAGTCTACCTAGTTAAAATAAATACAAACTTACCTGTGAAGTAAAAATAAAACCTAAGCTAGCTACAATATAACTATTAGTTATATTGTAGCTAGCTTAGGTTTTATTTCACAGTATGTATTTAGTTTTAAATAGGTATTATTTAGTTAATAATTGTAAGTTTAATTTAGATCTATTTTAATTATGTTAAAGTTAGGGGGTGTTAGGGTTAGGGTTATGTTTGGGTTATTACTGTATGGTAATAAATAAGTAGTAGGGACCCAGACTGTATAACGAAGTTAGCTATAGCTAGAGCGGCTGAAATTCTGAGTAACAAACGAACAGTGAACTAGTCTCAGGCAATTTAAAATAATAACAAGTCTCCACGCTCACAGCTCTCCCCTGACGCGTTTCACCCTTCCGGGCTTTATCAAAGGCCGTTCTAGCTATAGCTAACTTTGTTATACAGTATGGGTTGTGCCAAGACTTTTTTAGCATAGGGCTGTACTGTGTGTTGAGTTTACCTTATTCTGCTAGCCATTCAAGTGCAGTAATCTAACCAAATACATTAGTATTCTGCTGCATGTTAATCGAGCTATTCCGCAACTTATTTATTATCTATGATCCACGTTAAGATCCAAAGCACTATTTATTGAACATACAGTATATGAAAACTACGATAATCAATTTCTTTCATGTAATTGGCAAGAGTCCATGAGCTAGTGATGTATGGGATATACAATCCTACCAGGAGGGGCAAAGTTTCCCAAACCTCAAAATGCCTATAAATACACCCCTCACCCCACCTACAATTCAGTTTTACAAACTTTGCCTCCTATGGAGGTGGTGAAGTAAGTTTGTGCTAAGATTTCTACGTTGACATGCTCTTCTCAGCATTTTGAAGTCTGATTCCTCTCAGAGTACAGCGAATGTCAGAGGGACGTAGAGAGTATTACCTATTGAATGCAATGATTTTCCTAACGGGGGTCTTTTTCATGGGTTCTCTGTTATCGGTCGTAGAGATTCATCTCATACCTCCCTTTTCAGATCGACGATATACTCTTATATACCATTACCTCTACTGATAACTGTTTCAGTACTGGTTTGGCTATCTGCTATATGTGGATGGGTGTCTTTGGGTAAGTATGTTTTTATTTCTTAAGACACCTCAGCTATGGTTTGGCACTTTATGCATTTATATAAAGTTCTAAATATATGTATTGTACTTATATTTGCTATGAGTCAGGTTCATGTATTTCCTTTTTGCAGATTGTCAGTTTCATAATTGGGAAAGTTAATATTGAGAAATATTTTTCTTACCTAGGGTTTAGTCTTTTTTTCAATTGACTTCTTGTTTAAATTGCGGGCTGTCTTAGGCTTGCGGGTGCGCTTAATGCTATACTTTATTGCATCATTGTTGGCGCGAAAAAATATTTGGCGCGAAAAGCACGTCCGTTGACGCAAGTTCATCATTTCCGGCTTCATTCTTGACGCAGGGGTTCACTCAGGGTTGCGTCGCTAGTGACGCGAGTGTGTCATTTCCGGACAATTGGCGCCAAAAAAAAATTCAGTTACGTTGTGCGTCATACTTGGCGCCCTTTTCTTTTCATTATTTATTGCCCCATTGCTTTTCCCTCTTGCCTTTTGCTATGTAAGAGGGCTATGCTATTTGCTTTTTTTCCCATTCCTGAAACTGTCATATAAGGAAATTGATAATTTTGCTTTATATGTTGTTTTTTCTTTTACATTTTGCAAGATGTCTCAATCTGATCCTGCCTCAGAAGTATCTGCTGGAACTTTGCTGCCTGACATCGGTTCTACCAAAGCTAAGTGCATTTGTTGTAAAATTGTGGAGATTATATCTCCAAATGTCATTTGCAATAGTTGTCATGATAAACTTTTACATGCAGATAGAGTTTCCCTCTGTAATAGTACATTGTCGGTTGCAGTTCCCTCAACTTCGAATGTACATGATATACCTATGAATTTTAAAGAATTTGTTACTGATTCTATTCAGAAGGGTTTGTCTGCATTTCCACCTTCTAATAAGCGTAAGAGGTCTTTTAAAACTTCTGATAAAGTTGATGAAATTTCAAATGACTGACAGCATAATGAATTATCCACCTCTGATGAGGATCTATCTGATTCAGAAGATCCTTCCTCAGACATTGACACTGACAAATCTACTTATTTATTTAAAATAGAGTATATCTGATTCAGAAGATCCTTCCTCAGACATTGACACTGACAAATCTACTTATTTATTTAAAATAGAGTATATGCATTCTTTGTTAAAAGAAGTGTTAATTACTTTGGATATTGAGGAAGCTAGTCCTCTTGATATTAAAACAAGTAAACATTTAAATGCTGTTTTTAAACCTACTGTGGTTACTCCAGAGGTTTTTTCTATTCCTGATGCTATTTCTGACATGATTTCTAAGGAATGGAATAAGCCAGGCACCCCTTTTAATCCTTCTGCAAGGTTTAAAAAATGTAATCCTTTACCAGCAATTGCAATAGAGATCCCCAAAGTTGATGGGGCTATTTCTACTCTTGCTAAACGAACCACTATTCCTATGGAAGATAGTACTTCCTTTAAAGATCCTTTAGATAGGAAGATTGAATCTTATCTAAGGAAAGCCTATTTATATTCAGGTCATCTTCTTAGGCCTGCAATTACTTTGGCTGATGTTGCAGCTGCTTCAACTTTTTTGTTGGAGAATTTAGCGCAAAAAGAATTGGATTCTGACATATCTAGCATTATTCACTTACTGCAATATGCTAATCATTTTATTTGTGATGCCATTTTTGATATTATAAAAATTGATGCTAGATCCATGTCTTTAGCTATTTTAGCTAGAAGAGCCTTATAGCTTAAATCTTGGAATGCTGATATGACATCTAAGTCTAGATTGCTATCTCTTTCTTTCCAAGGTAATAATTTATTTGGTTCTCAGTTGGATTCTATTATTTCAACTGTTACTGGGGGGAAAGGAGTTTTTTTTGCCTCAGGATAAAAAACCTAAGGGCAAATCTAAGGTGATCTAATCGTTTTCGTTCCTTTCATCAAAATAAGGAACAAAAACCTAATCCTTCCCCCAAGGAATCTGTTTCCAATTGGAAGCCTTCCTCAAATTGGAATAAATCCAAGCCTTTTAAGAAACCAAAGTCAGCCCCTAAGTCCGCATGAAGGTGCGGCCCTCAGATCAGCTGGTAGGGGGCAGATTAAGGTTTTTCAAGGATGTTTAGATAAATTCTGTCCAAAATCATTGAATTCAAGGCATTGTCTCTCAGGGGTACCAAACTGGATTCAGAGTAAGACCTCCTGTGAGGAGATTTTTTCTCTCACGCATCCCAGTAAATCCAGTAAAAGCTCAGGCTTTCCTTAAGTGTGTTTCAGATCTGGAGGTTTCAGGTGTAATCATGCCAGTTCCTTTTCAGGAACAAGGCCTGGGGTTTTATTCAAATCTATTCATTGTCCCAAAGAAAGAAAATTCATTCAGACCAGTTCTGGATCTGAAAATTTTGAATCGTTATGTAAGAGTACCAACTTTCAAGATGTTGACTATAAGGACTATTCTGCCTTTTGTTCAGCAAGGACATTATATGTCTAAATTAGACTTGCAGGATGCTTACCTTCATATTCCGATTCATCCAAAACATTATCAGTTCCTGATATTCTCTTTTCTAGACAAGCATTACCAATTTGTTGCTCTTCCGTTTGGCCTAGCAACAGCTCCAAGAATCTTTTAAAAGGTTCTGTGTGCCCTACTCTCTGTAATCAGAGAACAGGGTATTGTGGTGTTTCCTTATTTGGACGATATCTTGGTACTAGCTTAGTCTTTACGTTCTGCAGAATCTCACACGAATCAACTTGTGTTGTTTCTTCGAAAACATGGTTGGAGGACCAATTTTTCAAAAAGTTTTTTTATTCCTCAGACAAGGGTCACCTTTTTAGGTTTCCAGATAGATTCAGTGTCCATGACTCTGTCTCTAACAGACAAGAGACGTTTGAAATTGGTTGCAGCATGTCTGAGCCTTCAGTCAGAGTCATTCCCTTCAGTGGCTATGTGCATGGAAGTTTTAGGCCTCATGACTGCTGCATCGGACGCGATTCCTTTTGCTCGTTTTCACATGAGACCTCTCCAGCTTTGCATGCTGAATCAATGGTGCCGGGATTATACAAAGATATCACAATTAATATCCTTAAATCCCAATATTCGACACTCTCTTACGTGGTGGTTAAATCACCAGCGTTTAGTTCAAGGGGCCTCTTTTGTTCAGCCAACCTGGACTGTGATCACAACAGATGCGAGTCTTTCAGGTTGGGGAGCTTCTGGGGATCTCTGACAGCACAAGGAGTTTGGAAATCTCAAGAGGCGAGATTACCAATCAATATTTTAGAACTCCAGGCAATTTTTAGAGCTCTTCAGTTTTGGCCTCAGTTAAAGAGAGAACCTTTCATTTGTTTTCAGACAGACAATATCACAACAGTGGCATATGTCAATCATCAGGGTGGGACTCACAGTCCCCTAGCCATGAAAGAAGTATCTTGGATACTTGTTTGGGCAGAATCCAGCTCTTGTCTAATTTCTGCAGTTCATATCCCAGGTATAGACAATTGGGAGGCGGGTTATCTCAGCCGTCAGACTTTACATCCAGGGGAGTGTTCTCTCCATCCGGATGTGTTTTTTCAGATTGTTCAGATGTGGGGTCTTCCAGAAATAGATCTGATGGCCTCTCATCTAAACAAGAAACTTCCCAGATATCTGTCCAGGTCCACGGATTCTCAGGTGGAACAGTGGATGCACTGACACTTCCTTGGTGTTATCAACCTGCTTATATCTTCCCACCTCTAGTTCTTCTTCTGAGAGTGATCTCCCAGATCATCATGGAACAATCGTTTGTGTTGCTGGTGGCTCCAGCATGGCCCCACAGGTTTTGGTATACGGATCTTGTTCAGATGTCCAGTTGCCAACCTTGGCCACTTCCGTTAAGGCTGGAACTACTGTCTAAAGGTCAGTTTTTCCATCAGGATCTCAAATCATTAAATTTGAAGGTATGGAAATTGAATTGATAGAGGTTTCTCTGACTCAGTAATTAATACTATGTTACAAGCTCGTAAATCTGTCTCTAGGAAGATTTATTATCGAGTTTGGAAGATTTACATTTCACGGTGTTCTTCTCATAAATTCTCTTGGCATTCTTTTAGAATTCCTAGAAATTTACAGTTTCTCCAGGATGGTATGGATAGGGGTTTGTCTGCAAGTTCCTTGAAGGGACAAATCTCTGCTCTTTCAGTTTTATTTCACAGAAAGATTGCTAAACTTCCTGATATTCACTGTTTTGTACAGGCTTTCGTTCATATTAAGCCCATCATTAAATCATTTTCTCCTCCTTGGAGTCTTAATTTGGTTTTGAAGGCATTACAGACTCCTCCGTTTGAGCCTATGCATTCTTTGGACATTAAACTACTTTCTTGGAAAGTATTGTTTCTTTTGGCCATCTCTTCTGCTAGAAGAGTGTCTGAGCTATCTGCTCTTTCCTGTGAATCTCCTTTTCTGATTTTTCATCAGGATAAGGCGGTTTTGCGGACTTCATTTGAATTTTTACTTAAGGTTGTGAATTCTAACATTAGTAGAGAAATTGTTGTTCCTTCTTTGTGTCCTAATCCTAAGAATCCTTTGGAAAGATCCTTACATTCTTTGGATGTGGTAAGAACTTTGAAATATTATATTGAAGCTACTAAAGATTTCAGAAAGACTTCTAGTCTATTTGTTATATTCTCTGGTCCTAGGAAAGGTCAGAAAGCCTCTACTATTTCCTTGGCCTCTTGGTTAAAGCTTTTGATTCTTCAAGCTTATTTGGAGTCGGGTCAAGCCCCACCTCAGAGAATTGCAGCTCATTCTACTAGATCAGTCTCCACTTTGTGGGCTTTTAAGAATGAAGCTTCAGTTGATCAGATTTGCAAAGCAGCGACTTGGTCCTCTTTGCATACATTTACTAAATTCTACCGTTTTGATGTATTTGCTTCTTCTGAAGCAGTTTTTGGTAGAAAAGTTTTTCAGGCAGCTGTTTCAGTCTGATTCTTCTGCTGATGTTTTAAGTTTTTCTTTTCTTCATGAGAATAACTTATATTTTGGGTTGTGGATTATTTTTTCAGCATTTGGCTGTTGTTTATTTTTATCCCTCCCTCTCTAGTGACTCTTGCGTGGAGTTCCACATCTTGGGTATTTGATATCCCATACATCACTAGCTCATGGACTCTTGCCAATTACATGAAAGAAAACATAATTTATGTAAGAACTTACCTGATAAATTAATTTCTTTCATATTGGCAAGAGTCCATGAGGCCCAAACTTTTTATGGTGGTTATGATTTTTTTGTATAAAGCACAATTATTCCAAATATCTTTGTTGATGCTTTTTACTCCTTTATTTATCACCCCACTACTTGGCTATTCATTAATTAAATATGAAACTGACAATCTGCAAAAAGGAAATACATGAACCTGACTCATGGCAAATATAAGTACAATACATATATTTAGAACTTTATATAAATGCATAAAGTGCCAAACCATAGCTGAGGTATCTTAAGAAATAAAAACATACTTACCCAAAGACACCCATCCACATATAGCAGATAGCCAAACCAGTACTGAAACAGTTATCAGTAGAGGTAATGGTATATAAGAGTATATCGTCGATCTGAAAAGGGAGGTATGAGATGAATCTCTACAACCGATAACAGAGAACCCATGAAAAAGACCCCCGTTAGGAAAATCATTGCATTCAATAGGTAATACTCTCTACTTCCCTCTGACATTCGCTGTACTCTGAGAGGAATCAGACTTCAAAATGCTGAGAAGCGCATGTCAACGTAGAAATCTTAGCACAAACTTACTTCACCACCTCCATAGGAGGCAAAGTTTGTAAAACTGAAATGTAGGTGTGGTGAGGTGGGTATTTATAGGCATTTTGAGGTTTGGGAAACTTTGCCCCTCCTGGTAGGATTGTTTATCCCATACGTCACTAGCTCATGGACTCTTGCCAATATGAAGGAAACTAATTTATCAGGTAAGTTCTTACATAAATTATGTTTTATCATACTACGATAAATATTTGTCATATATATGAAATTCATTTAGGGGAGTTGTTAATACACAGTAAGTAGCGTTATATATTGGAGCAGTTTATTACTGTCACCTGGAGCCAGATACATGCGAACAGTAGTTACTACCAGACTGTTACTTTGTTGCCAAAGCAGGAACGTATTGTTGCTTAATTTACGTCTACAAACATAAAAAACCTGGTTTTCCTTCTCAATGTATTTTAGAGCCTAGACGGTCAATATTTAAAGGGATAGACATTTCTGTGTGCACACTTTATGAAACAGAGATACTATCAGCCTCTTAAAGTATAAATCATACGTTTTGGATACCGGTATACATTTCGCTATTTTCAAACACAAACGTAAACACCAACAGTACACAGTAATATTACACACACCCCTATGGCTGCTATACACAACCCAATGAGACTAATAAGCTGACTATGCTAAGCACCTTTATTTTGCATACAGGGGGTTTTATCTAGTATTAATACTCATAGGCCTTATTTTCTACGATAATATCCCTACTACTTATCTATTACCATACAGGACTAGTGTTCAGTGTCGTTTTTAATGTTGTGTATGTTACTCATTTTTAGTTTAGACCATTAAACATTATATTTTATTAGTTTGCAATTTCACTGCCCATTGGTCAGGGCCAAGAGTACTTTTCTCGGTTTTGGTGCTTTTCTTTCAGGCACCAATTCCTATTGTGTTCTGAATAGGGGTTAATAACTGTAGACAGGCGTCGGTGATGTCGGGGGCAGCAGATTAGGGGTTAATAACTTTATGTAGGCGTCGGTGATGTCGGGGGCAGCAGATTAGGGGTTAATAACTTTATGTAGGCATCGGCGATGTCAGGGGCAGCAGATTAGGGGTTAATAACTTTATGTAGGCTTCGGCGATGTCGGGGGCAGCAGATTAGGGGTTAATAACTTTATGTAGGTGTCGGCAATGTTGGGGGCAGCAGATTAGGGGTTAATAACTGTAGACAGGCGTCGGCGATGTCAGGGGCAGCAGATTAGGGGTTAATAACTTTATGTAGGCTTCGGCGATGTCGGGGGCAGCAGATTAGGGGTTAATAACTTTATGTAGGCGTCGGCGATGTCGGGGGCAGCAGATTAGGGGTTAATAACTTTATGTAGGCGTCGGTGATGTCGGGGGCAGCAGATTAGGGGTTAATAACTTTATGTAGGCATCGGCGATGTCAGGGGCAGCAGATTAGGGGTTAATAACTTTATGTAGGCTTCGGCGATGTCGGGGGCAGCAGATTAGGGGTTAATAACTTTATGTAGGTGTCGGCAATGTTGGGGGCAGCAGATTAGGGGTTAATAACTGTAGACAGGCGTCGGCGATGTCAGGGGCAGCAGATTAGGGGTTAATAACTTTATGTAGGCTTCGGCGATGTCGGGGGCAGCAGATTAGGGGTTAATAACTTTATGTAGGCGTCGGCGATGTCGGGGGCAGCAGATTAGGGGTTAATAACTTTATGTAGGCATCGGCGATGTCGGGGACAGCAGATTAGGGGTGTTTAGACGTGGGGTTTATGTTAGAGTGTTAGGTTTAAATGCTATTTTTTTTCCCCATAGACATCAATGGGGATGCATTACGGAGCTTTTCTTTCCACGATCGCAGGTGTTAGACTTTTTTCTGACCCGCAATCTCCATTGATGTCTATGGGGAAAGCGTGCATGAACACGTCAAAACAGCGCTTGTTTTTGTTGCGGTATGGAGCTTAAAAGCACCATATCGCAATCACAATCCAGGTTTTTAAAAACTTGTAATGGCAGCACTATAGGGGAATAAATAACGTCACTTTTGTTGCGTTCGTTAATTTCCCTATAGCGCTCAAAACTCGTAATCTAGGCGTTAGTAAAGAACATGGGAATGTAAAATATTAATGTATGTCAAGTTAGTGCTCGAGCTGTAAGTGTTACTTTTGTGTCCTTTTACAAAAAATAAGTGAATAATAACCCTGTACGAATACATTGCATTTGATATATTTACATATGTATTTATTTTGCCCTGCACCTAACTATCCGTGGATTAAAGGAATTATAATTCACCAATGACTGGCAAAGCTTTTGAAATGCGATTGTTATAGAAAGGCTGCTTTTGCGTATGTTGCAACTCAAACCGAGAGCTCAGTAGATGTTATGTACAGTCTGTGATTAGCCTTACTGACACATGCAAATATTAGTTTGCCAGCAGATGCAGAAATATTCTAAAACTGACTTTGCATCTCTGTGAACTGATTAAATGATTGAAAACTAGTGACATAAATTAAATTGCTCTTTTAACAGCACTACATGTAAAGTATGAGTTGCAGGGATGGTATTGAAGATGCTGACATGCACATGCATATAATATCTCCATTAATACTATATCTGTGCCAGTAAAGGGACAGTGTACTGTAAGTTTGTTTTTCCCTAAGTATGTTTAAAATTACTTTTTTAATTGTATGAGAATTTGCTTTTTAAAGTTTATTTGTGTATATGAATAGACTGATTTTGTGTTTTGAAGCAAATAAAAGGGGTTGAGCTTGTAGGTATAATCAGATTTCATTACATTATCACATTGTGTACATATACATGTTTCTGTATCTTATATCTGTAAGTATAATCAGATCTCATTACTGTATCACATTGTGTACATATACATGTGTCTGTATCTTATATCTGTAAGTATAATCAGATATCATTACTGTATCACATTGTGTACATATACATGTGTCTGTATCTTATATCTGTAGGTATAATCCGATCTCATTACTGTATCACATTGTGTACATATACATGTGTCTGTATCTTATATCTGTAGGTATAATCAGTTCTCACTACTTTATCACATTGTGTACATATACATGTGTCTGTATCTTATATCTGTAGGTATAATCAGTTCTCACTACTTTATCACATTGTGTACATATACATGCTTCCTTATCTTATATCTGTAGGTATAATCAGATCTCATTACTTTATCACACTGTGTACATATACATGTGTCTTTATCTTATATCTGTAGGTATAATCAGATCTCATTACTTTATCACATTGTGTACATATACATGTGTCTTTATCTTATATCTGTAGGTATAATCAGATCTCATTACTGTATCACACTGTGTACATATACAGGTGTCTTTATCTTATATCTGTAGGTATAATCAGATCTCACTACTTTATCACATTGTGTACATATACATGTGTCTTTATCTTATATCTGTAGGTATAATCAGTTCTCACTACTTTATCACATTGTGTACATATACATGCTTCCTTATCTTATATCTGTAGGTATAATCAGATCTCATTACTTTATCACACTGTGTACATATACATGTGTCTTTATCTTATATCTGTAGGTATAATCAGATCTCATTACTTTATCACATTGTGTACATATACATGTGTCTTTATCTTATATCTGTAGGTATAATCAGATCTCATTACTGTATCACACTGTGTACATATACAGGTGTCTTTATCTTATATCTGTAGGTATAATCAGATCTCACTACTTTATCACATTGTGTACATATACATGTGTCTTTATCTTATATCTGTAGGTATAATCAGATCTCATTACTGTATCACACTGTGTACATATACATGAGTCTTTATCTTATATCTGTAGGTATTATCAGATCTCATTACATTATCACACTGTGTACATATACATGTGTCTGTATCTTATATCTGTAGGTATCATCAGATCTCATTACTGTATCACATTGTGTACATATACATGTCTTTATCTTATATCTGTAGGTATAATCAGATCTCATTACTGTATCACATTGTGTACATATACATGTGTCTGTATCTTATATCTGTAGGTATAATCAGATCTCATTACTTTATTACATTTTGTACATATACATGTGTCTTTATCTTATATCTGTAGGTATATTCAGATCTCATTACATTATCACATTGTGTACATATACATGTGTCTTTATCTTATATCTGTAGGTATAATCAGATCTCATTACTGTATCACATTGTGTACATATACATGTGTCTTTATCTTATATCTGTAAGTATAATCAGATCTCATTACTGTATCACACTGTGTACATATACATATGTCTTTATCTTATATCTGTAGGTAAAATCAGATCACATTACTGTATCACACTGTGTACATATACAGGTGTCTTTATCTTACATCTGTAGGTATATTCAGATCTCATTACATTATCACATTGTGTACATATACATGTGTCTTTATCTTATATCTGTAGGTATAATCAGATCTCATTACTTTATCACATTTTGTACATATACATGTGTCTTTATCTTATATATGTAGGTATAATCAGATCTCATTACTGTATCACATTGTGTACATATATATGTGTCTTTATCTTATATCTGTAGATATAATCAGATCTCATTACTTCATCACATTGTGTACACATACATGTGGTTTTATCTTATATCTGTAGGTATAATCAGATCTCATTACATTATCACATTGTGTACATATACATGTGTCTGTATCTTATATCTGTAGGTTTAATCAGATTTCATTACTTTATCACATTGTTTACATATACATGTGTCTTTATCTTATATCTGTAGATATAATCAGATATCATTACTTTATCACATTTTGCACATATACATGTGTCTTTATCTTATATCTGTAGGTATAATCATATCTCATTACTGTATCATATTGTGTACATATACATGTGTCTGTATCTTATATCTGTAGGTATAATCTGATCTCATTATTTTATTACACTGTGTACATATATATGTGTCTTTATCTTGAGACCTCTAGTTATCAAGCCGTCAACCGCAAATACGCTGGAATTCCGCAGCGTATTTGAGGTGAGGCTGATTCGCCATAGTTATCAAGCCCTACATTATACCTATTAACCCCTAATCTGCCGCCCCCTATACCGCCGTCACCTACATAAAGTTATTAACCCCTATCCTGCCGATCCCGGACCCCGCCACAAATAAATTAATTGTTTAACCCCTAAACCACCGCACCCGGAGCCCTCCGCCACCTACATTACATTTATTAACCCCTATCCTGCCCCCCCTACACCGCTGCCACCTACAGTACATTGATTAACCCCTAATCTACCCCCCCTACACCGCCGCCAATATATTAAATGAATTAACCCCTAAACCTAAGTCTAACCCTAACACCCCCCTAACTTAAATATTATTTAAATTAATCTAAATAAATATTCCTATAATTAAATAAATTAATCCTATTTAAAACTAAATACTTACCTGTAAAATAGACCCTAAGATAGCTACAATATAACTAATAATTACATTGTAGCTATTTTATGGTTTATTTTTATTTTACAGGCAACTTTGTATTTATTTTAACTAGGTACAATAGCTATTAAATAGTTATTAACGATTTAATAGCTACCTAGCTAAAATAAATACAAAATGACCAGTAAAATAAATCCTAACCTAAATTACAATAATACCTAACACTACACTATCATTAAATAAATTAAATTAATTAACTACAATTACCTAACATTAAATAAAATGAACTAAAGTACAAAAAAACCTCTAAACTACAGAAAATAAAAAAAATTACAAGAAGTTTAAACTAATTACACCTAATCTAAGCCCCCTAATAAAATAAAAAGCCCCCCAAAATAATAAAATTCCCTACCCTATACCAAATTACAAATAGCCCTTAAAAGGGCTTTTTGCAGGGCATTGCCTCAAAGTTATCAGCTCTTTTACCTGTAAAAAAAAAGAAATACAACCCCCCACAATAAACCCCACCACCCACACACCCAACCCTACTCTAAAACCCACCCAAACCCCCCTTAAAAAAACCTAACACTAACCCCTTGAAGATCACCCTACCTTGAAACGTCTTCACCCAGCCGGGCACAAGTGGTCCTCCATACGGCAGAAGTCTTTATCCGATCGGGGCAGAAGAGGTCCTCCAGACGGTAGAAATCTTCATCCATGTGGCATCTTCTATCTTCATCCTTCCGGAGCGGAGCCATCTTCTATCCAGCAAACGTGGAGCTATCCTCTTTAATCGAAGTCCTAACGCTGAATGAAGGTTAGGATTCTATCAGCCAATCGGAATTAAGGTAGGAAAAATCTGATTGACTGATCCAATCAGCCAATAGAATGCGAGGTTAATCGCATTCTATTGGTTGATTGGATCAGCAAATCGGATTGAACTTCAATCCGATTGGCTGATTACATCAGCCAATCAGATTTTTCCTACCTTAATTCCGATTGGCTGATAGAATCCTATCAGCCAATCAGAATTCGAGGGACGCCATCTTGGATGACTTCTGCAGTATGGAGGAACACTTGTGCCCGGCTGGGTGAAGACGTCTCAAGGTAGGGTGATCTTCAAGGGGTTAGTGTTAGTTTTTTTTAAGGGGGGTTTGGGTGGGTTTTAGAGTAGGGTTTGGTATGTGGGTGGTGGGTTTTAATGTTGGGGGGTTCTATTTCTTTTTTTTACAGGTAAAAGAGCATATTACTTTGTGGCAATGCCCTTTTAAGGGCTATTTGTAATTTAGTATAGGGTAGGGAATTTTATTATTTTGGGGGGCTTTTTTGTTTTATTAGGGGGCTTAGATTAAGTGTAATTAGTTTAAACTTCTTGTAATATTTTTTTATTTTCTGTAATTTATAGGTTTTTTTTTGTACTTTAGTTATTTTTAGTTAATTTTATTTAATGTTAGGTAATTGTAGTTAATTAATTTATTTAATGATAGTGTAGTGTTAGGTGTAATTGTAACTTAGGTGAGGATTTATTTTACAGGTAATTTTGTATTTATTTTAGCTTGGTAGCTATTAAATACTTAATAACTATTTAATAATTATTGTACCTAGTTAAAATAAATACAAAGTTGCCAGTAAAATAAAAATAAACCCTAAAATAGCTACAATGTAACTATTAGTTATATTGTAGCTATCTTAGGGTTTATTTTATATGTAAGTATTTAGTTTTAAATAGGAAAAATGTATTTAATTATAGGAATATTTATTTAGATTAATTTAAATAATATTTAAGTTAGGGTGGTGTTAGGGTTAGACTTAGGTTTAGGGGTTAAATCATTTAATATAGTGGCGGCGGTGTAGGGGGGTAGATTAGGGGTTAATCAATGTACTGTAGGTGGCGGCGGTGTAGAGGGGGAAGGATAGGGGTTAATAAATGTAATGTAGGTGGCAGAGGGCTCCGGGAGCGGTGGTTTAGGGGTTAAACAATTAATTTATTTGCTGAGAGGTCCGGGATTGGCAGGATAGGGCTTAATAACTTTATGTAGGTGGCGGCGGTATAGGGGGCGGTAGATTAGGGGTTAATAGGTTTAATATAGGTGGTGGTGGGGTCCGGGAGCAGCGGTTTAGGGGTTAATGAGTTTATTTAGGTGCGGGGGGCTCCGGGATTGGCGGTTTAGGGGGTAAAACTGTATAGTATAGTGTGGGTGCTTAGTGACAGGCTAGCAAGAAAGCTTCGAATAAGCCGATGAGCAGCAAGATCGATGACTGTTAGTTAACAACAGTCCGCTGCTCATCGCACCGTACTTGGTGCGTTGCTTTTTGACAGCTTTCTTGATAACTTTGGCGAACGTATTCAGGTCCACAGCCTTGATGTTAGGCGAGCTTAGGCGAGCGTATTGGGGCCGGCGAATGCAGGTAAGTAGACAGGTTGATAACTTGAGGCCAGAGCATGCAATTTTAAGCAACTTTCTAATTTACTCTTATTATCAAATTTTCTTCATTCTCTTGGTATCTTTATTTGAAAAGCAAGAATGTAAGTTTAGATGCTGGCCCATTTTTGGTGAACAACCTGGGTTGTTCTTGCTGATTGTTGGATAAATTCACCCACCAATTAAAAAGGGCTGTCCAGAGTTCGTAACAAAAAAATTGTCTGGCTCCTTAGCTTAGATACCTTCTTTTTCAAATAAAGATAGCAAGAGAACAAAGAAAAATCGATAACAGGAGTAAATTAGAAAGTTGCTTAAAATTGCATGCTCTATCTGAATCCAGAAAGAAAAAATTTGGGTTCAGTTTCCCTTTAATAATGCACTGTTCATAGACATATAAACACCTTGTTTTATTTAATCTTTTTTTGTGTAATACAAATATCATGTACAATTAATAGTATATATTACAGGGGTTAAAGGTAGGGAAAACATATTCCGGTTTATGTTAGACATGTGCAATTCGGTTCAGTTCAATTCGGAAAATTCGGAAAATTCTGAGATTCAGATTCGGAATTAGTTCGGATTTATTAGGTAAATTCGGATGGACTTGGATTACACTAGTATTGTACAGTATATTAGGTTATATCACTCTGCTATGGGTTACACCTAATATACAGTACATAATACTAGTCTAATACACAGCACACATACCGAAATTCCGAATTTCCGAACCAAACCGAATCGAACCGAGTCCAGCCAAATTTTTTCGAATCCGAATGAATCCGAAACGAATCCGAAACAAATTCATTTGAAGTTTTCCGAATTCGAATCGATCCAAAACAAAATTTGAAAACCTCTGAATCGATCCGAACCAAAACAAATTTTTCGATCATGCACATATCTAGTTTATGTGTGTGTATGTGAATAACTTCTTACAGTCTTGATTTGTATCAGGGGCGCCCAAACTGTTTTGTATGGACTCATTAAAGGGACATTAAACACAAATTTCTTATTTTATGATTCAGACAGAGAATACAATTTTAAACAACATTCCAATTTACTTCTATTATTTAATTTGTTTAATTCTTCAGAAATAGCAATGAATATGGGTGAACCAATCACATGAGGCATCTATGTGCATCCACTAATCTGCAGCCACTGAGTCTATCTAGATATGCTTTTAAACAAAGGATATCAGGAGAATGAAGCAAATTAGGTAATAGAAGTACATTGGAAAGTTATTAAAAATGACATGCTCTATCTAGACCATAAAAGAAAACATTTGGGTTTCATGTCCCTTTAATGGTGGGCTTAGCCAGGGGTCCCATTATACTCTCACATCATAAAGATAACACATGTAATAAAGTTAGATTATTATTACATTTTACTTAAATAATTACATTGGAAAATGGTTATTATTAATCCGTTTTAGTTAACTGTATAAAAAGGGTATAAAAAGGGTCATTAAACACACATTTTTTAAACAATATTCCAATTTACTTCCATTGTTTAATTTGCTTCATTCTTCAAATATTATTTGTTGTAGAAATAGCAATGCACATGGGTGAGCCAATCAACCAAGGAACCAAGGCATCTATTTGCAGCCATCAATCAGCAGCTACTGAGCCTATTCAGATATGATTTTCAACAAAGCATATCAAGAGAATGAAGCAAATTAGATAATAGAAGTAAATTATGAAGTTGTTGGGTTTCATGTCCCTTTAAGTACCTAATTATAAGGGTGGAACACATTTCTGATATGTTTTTAACTCATTGGTGCATATTGCTACACACAAAATATTGGAGAGCCAGACGTGGCCCAAGGGCCATTATTTGGTCATTCTACTTTATATGAAGAATTATATAATAATACAACACTCACTATTGTACAATAACTTAATATCCTATCTTTATCTACACATTTTAAATACACATTATTTTAATTAGTTATTACGAGTACATAATTAATTAGGTTAATAGTCGTTTGATCATGAATTTACTGACAGTAATTGCTTCCTTGTTATACACTAACTTCATAAAGATATTTAGTTTGTGCAAAACAAGCAGCATTATGTTAGGTACAGTTTGCACATATTTGTACTGTAATGAGCCGAGCAGTCTGTTAATCTGAGACTGTAATTGTTCCATTTGGAGTTTTCCCAGTTCCAGGAAAGAAGTCAAAAAGTGAGCGACACAGAGTGATCAGGTATTCAAAATGAATAAGGTCAAAGCTAATTTGCTATATTAGATGTGCTAGTAGTGTGTTGTAGGAAAAGGTAGATGAGACAATGGCATGCTAGCCCACAGCCACAGGACAGGAGCCCGAGCCTCCAGTCCTGAAGAACTTACCAGCAGCCAGCGATTGCGAATTGATACACAGCCTCAGTCATTCTCCTGTGAATCCTGTCTCCTACTTGCCTCAGTGTTCCAGTAGTTCTAACTGTACAGACTCCAGGCCAGGTGCTCCCCACCTAAATCCACCACTGCGCACATGTTAGGCAGGCACTGCTCAACAGACTTATAGAGCCGCGGCGGCAGAACCAGAGAGAGCGGGGATATATGACAATGACATACGTCATATATCCGCTCCCCTCTCTCGGCACCTCTGGTCTGGAGTCTGTCTGGCCTGCCCTTGCCCACTAGGAATCATCTATTCTTGATGTGTGAAGTGTGAGTGTATATATGCTCATAGATCACAGTGACACAGTTTAACACTTATGCGGCTGCTGCCCGCTGAGTCTGATAGTCAGAGGGGAATATCCAGAGACAGTTTTTCACACTTATCCTACTGAGACTGACAGAGGGGGAAGGCAGGCAGGAGCGGCAGTCGGCAGAGACTATAATAATAGTAGTCACTGACTGAACTGCCGCCTCCTGTGAAGTGCCGTCTGGGTACGTGGGACCCTGTTGGTCCCATTGATAAGCCGGCCCTGGCTGTAATTATATGATTAAATAATCTGAATCAGAATGTGTAAACTGTAAAGATTAACTTCTATAGCCCTAAACCCTCTGCACCTACTAACTTGTTGGAGTGGTCACAGCTCCATGTGCTGCATGAGTCTGGCCTCCAGTTCTATCTCCCTTGTTGTAATAGACTGTGAGAGCACTCACATTCCACCCCCCTCCCCACAGTGCTATCTTGCAGCAGAGCAGTTCTCTCAGCTGCTCAATGCTGTGCTCTGCCACAGTGCCACAATGCCCAGAAAGTGAAACCCCAGCTGAACGGCCCTACCAAGGTAGTAGCTGAAATACGTACCCCTCTGGAGCTCTATAGGTCTATGATTACAGCTTTTTGTCCAGGATTGCTCCTTTCATTGACCCATAGTGGGAGTGCAGCGCAGTCGTATGCATGGGTCTCCTGAGTTATACATGTACACTGCTTTTCAACTTCTTTGGCATTTTGGCGGCCATATTGGATTGACCACATTAGTAGGAGGGAGCATCTGTTACGTGGCTGTCCCACTGGTAAGTACTTAGTAAGTAATTATTTTATATTTATTATTATTATTATAGCAGTAGTTCTGTAGACCCAGTGGGACTGCCCCGTAACAGATGTTCCCTCCTACTAATGTGATCAATTCACTGTTGCCGCCAAAATGCCCAAGAAGTTGAAAGGTGGTGTATAAGCTTACCGTGACTAACAGACCTGACGTTGTCTTCTTCAGGGCAGGTCCTTCTCAGAATCTCAGCAGCTGCAGCTCAGCTCTGTTCTTCACAGTTCAACACCATTCATCACAGGTCACAGTCACACACGTGACTCGGCTATCTTCTTCTTCACTCTACCTACCAGCAGTAGGAAGAAGAGATAGTAAGTCACATGATGTCACTGCTCTTGCGGCTCATACACAAATTAGCAAGCCATCTATGTTGCACAATAGAGGGGCAGCTGAACGACTCACTGCCTCTCCTTCATTGCACAACATGGATCACTCAGGGGTGTGTACATTTTTGCAAATATGCATCTGAAAAACATGAAACCTTTTTTTTTTAAATCTTTATTATAAACTTATTTTCTTTCATTTGACAGGTGAGGCACTGCCTCCCCTGCCTCCTATGACAGCACGTCACTATATATATATATATATATATATATATAGTACCAAAATACTATCAGATACATAGAAATATGTATTTAGGAATAAGTATATATTTATATTTTCATGTGGAGTTAACAGACATGAGAGTATGTGATCGGGTTTGCAAGCAAGTTGGGAGTTAGGATTTTTTTCACACTTTTTTTTGCTCCTTTGACTTCAATGGGGGAAAAGGTTATCGTGAGCTCAATATTGTAAGTTTGGCTTTTTACGCACGATAAGTGCGCGAGCGAAAGCAGTTTACTTTCAGCTCATAATACGAGCGCAACTGACACACACAAAAAGCTGAGTTGAGTTGGAACGGTAAATAACGCTCCACTTGTAATCTGGTCCGATGTCTTTTAAACCCAAGTTCAAGAGACGCAGGCCTAGATTTGGAGTTTGGCGGTAGATGGGCTGTTAACGCTCCGCGGGCTTTTTTCTGGCCGCACCATAAATTTAACTCTGGTATCGAGAGTTCAAACAAATGCTGCGTTAGGCTCCAAAAAAGGAGCGTAGAGCATTTTTACCGCAAATGCAACTCTCAATACCAGAGTTGCTTACGGACGCGGCCAGCCTCAAAAACGTGCTCGTGCACGATATCCCCATAGGAAACAATGGGACTGTTTGAGCTGAAAAAAAAACTAACACCTGCAAAAAAGCAGCGTTCAGCTCCTAACGCAGCCCCATTGTTTCCTATGGGGAAACACTTCCTACGTCTGCACCTAACACTCTAACATGTACCCCGAGTCTAAACACCCCTAACCTTACACTTATTAACCCCTATTCTGCCGCCCCCGCTATCGCTGACCCCTGCATATTTTTTTTAACCCCTAATCTGCCGCTCCGTAAACCGCCGCAACCTACGTTATCCCTATGTACCCCTAATCTGCTGCCCTAACATCGCCGACCCCTATATTATATTTATTAACCCCTAATCTGCCCCCCTCAATGTCGCCGACACCTGCCTACACTTATTAACCCCTAATCTGCCGAGCGGACCTGAGCGCTACTATAATAAAGTTATTAACCCCTAATCCGCCTCACTAACCCTATCATAAATAGTATTAACCCCTAATCTGCCCTCCCTAACATCGCCGACACCTACCTTCAATTATTAACCCCTAATCTGACGACCGGAGATCATCGCTACTATAATAAATGGATTAACCCCTAAAGCTAAGTCTAACCCTAACACTAACACCCCCCTAACTTAAATATAATTTACATCTAACGAAATAAATGAACTCTTATTAAATAAATGATTCCTATTTAAAGCTAAATACTTACCTGTAAAATAAATCCTAATATAGCTACAATATAAATTATAATTATATTATAGCTATTTTAGGATTAATATTTATTTTACAGGCAACTTTGTAATTATTTTAACCAGGTACAATAGCTATTAAATAGTTAAGAACTATTTAATAGTTACCTAGTTAAAATAATAACAAATTTACCTGTAAAATAAATCCTAACCTAAGATATAATTAAACCTAACACTACCCTATCAATAAATTAATTAAATAAACTACCTACAATTACCTACAATTAACCTAACACTACACTATCAATAAATTAATTAAACACAATTCCTACAAATAAATACAATTAAATAAACTAGCTAAAGTACAAAAAATAAAAAAGAACTAAGTTACAAAAAATAAAAAAATATTTACAAACATAAGAAAAATATTACAACAATTTTAAACTAATTACACCTACTCTAAGCCCCCTAATAAAATAACAAAGCCCCCCAAAATAAAAAATTCCCTACCCTATTCTAAATTAAAAAAGTTACAAGCTCTTTTACCTTACCAGCCCTGAACAGGGCCCTTTGCGGGGCATGCCCCAAGAATTTCAGCTCTTTTGCCTGTAAAAAAAAACATACCATACCCCCCCCAACATTACAACCCACCACCCACATACCCCTAATCTAACCCAAACCCCCCTTAAAGAAACCTAACACTAAGCCCCTGAAGATCTTCCTACCTTGTCTTCACCATCCAGGTATCAACGATCCGTCCTGGCTCCAACATCTTCATCCAACCCAAGCGGGGGTTGGCGATCCATCATCCGGTGGCTGAAGAGGTCCAGAAGAGGCTCCAAAGTCTTCCTCCTATCCGGCAAGAAGAGGACATCCGGACCGGCAAACATCTTCTCCAAGCGGCATCTTCGATCTTCTTCCATCCGGTGCGGAGCGGGTCCATCTTGAAGCAGGCGACGCGGATCCATCCTCTTCTTCCGTTGTCTCCCGACGAATGACGGTTCCTTTAAGGGACGTCATCCAAGATGGCGTCCCTCGAATTCCGATTGGCTGATAGGATTCTATCAGCCAATCGGAATTAAGGTAGGAATTTTCTGATTGGCTGATGGAATCAGCCAATCAGAATCAAGTTCAATCCGATTGGCTGATCCAATCAGCCAATCAGATTGAGCTTGCATTCTATTGGCTGTTCCGATCAGCCAATAGAATGCGAGCTCAATCTGATTGGCTGATTGGATCAGCCAATCGGATTGAACTTGATTCTGATTGGCTGATTCCATCAGCCAATCAGAAAATTCCTACCTTAATTCTGATTGGCTGATAGAATCCTATCAGCCAATCGGAATTCGAGGGACGCCATCTTGGATGACGTCCCTTAAAGGAACCGTCATTCGTCGGGAGACAACGGAAGAAGAGGATGGATCCGCGTCGCCTGCTTCAAGATGGACCCGCTCCGCACCGGATGGAAGAAGATCGAAGATGCCGCTTGGAGAAGATGTTTGCCGGTCCGGATGTCCTCTTCTTGCCGGATAGGAGGAAGACTTTGGAGCCTCTTCTGGACCTCTTCAGCCACCGGATGATGAATCGCCAACCCCCGCTTGGGTTGGATGAAGATGTTGGAGCCAGGACGGATCGGTGATACCTGGATGGTGAAGACAAGGTAGGAAGATCTTCAGGGGCTTAGTGTTAGGTTTCTTTAAGGGGGGTTTGGGTTAGATTAGGGGTATGTGGGTGGTGGGTTGTAATGTTGGGGGGGGGGTATGGTATTTTTTTTTTACAGGCAAAAGAGCTGAAATTCTTGGGGCATGCCCCGCAAAGGGCCCTGTTCAGGGCTGGTAAGGTAAAAGAGCTTGTAACTTTTTTAATTTAGAATAGGGTAGGGAATTTTTTATTTTGGGGGGCTTTGTTATTTTATTAGGGGGCTTAGAGTAGGTGTAATTAGTTTAAAATTGTTGTAATATTTTTCTTATGTTTGTAAATATTTTTTTATTTTTTGTAACTTAGTTCTTTTTTATTTTTTGTACTTTAGCTAGTTTATTTAATTGTATTTATTTGTAGGAATTGTGTTTAATTAATTTATTGATAGTGTAGTGTTAGGTTAATTGTAGGTAATTGTAGGTAGTTTATTTAATTAATTTATTGATAGGGCGGTGTTAGGGGCAGCAGATTAGGGGTACATAAGTATAATGTAGGTGGCGGCGCTTTGCGGTCGGAAGATTAGGGGTTAATTATTTTAAGTAGCTGGCGGCGACGTTGTGGGGGGCAGGTTAGGGGTTAATAAATGTAATACAGGGGTCGGCGGGGTTAGGGGCAGCAGATTAGGGGTACATAATTATAACGTAGGTGGCGGTCGGCAGATTAGGGGTTAAAATATTTTAATCGAGTGGCGGCGATGTGGGGGGGAGCTCGGTTTAGGGGTACATAGGTAGTTTATGGGTGTTAGTGTACTTTAGGGTACAGTAGTTAAGAGCTTTATGAACCGGCGTTAGCCCAGAAAGCTCTTAACTCCTGCTATTTTCAGGCGGCTGGAGTTTTGTCGTTAGAGCTCTAACGCTCACTTCAGAAACGACTCTAAATACCGGCGTTAGGAAGATCCCATTGAAAAGATAGGATACGCAAATGGCGTAGGGGGATCTGCGGTATGGAAAAGTCGCGGCTGAAAAGTGAGCGTTAGACCCTTTAATCACTGACTCCAAATACCAGCGGGCGGCCAAAACCAGCGTTAGGAGCCTCTAACGCTGGTTTTGACGGCTACCGCCGAACTCCAAATCTAGGCCTAAGAGACTACTATAATGTGGCTCTACCCACGGATGTGGTTATAATTCTTATCATGCTAATTTTGTGACTGTATAATTAAAATTGTATTAAAGACTCAAATAATATTTTCCATTAGTTTGTTTTACTGCTCCTAATGCAGCAATATTTTATCACAGAAATAACTCTGCCCCCACACACAGAGTAACTCATCCTCTAAGTCAGTGCTTTCCAAACTGTGTGTCGGGACACACTAGTGTGTCGGCAGCAGTGTGTAGGTGTGTCCCTGCTTCAGCACAATTTTTTTTAAATTTAATTTTTTTTTTAATTTTTTTTTTTGGTTTCTGACTTTCCGCCTGCCTGCTATGCATATCACATGGTTGACACATGATTGATACCTAGTGGGTCAAAGATCATCTTAACCAATTGACTCAGCTCAGTGGGAACTGAAACTATTCCCATTGGCGGCTTTGGAGGCACATTGGCTCCTGACTGCACGTGTAGTCTCCTTAATTGGCTTGTGACTGCATGTGTAGTCAGTGAGTGGGACAGCAGTGTGTTTGCAGTGCATGCAGTAGTCAGTCAGACTCGCAGAGCTCTAAGGGTGGCATCTTAAATGCTGAGCTGAAGTCAGAGGGTTTTTTTTGCAGCTAGCTCCCAGTAGTGCATTGCTGCTCCTGCTCTTGATATATGGATAGGAAGTGGAAGCTTAAAAATGCTTGATGATGAAGTGCGAGTGTCTTTATCTAATATTCCACCAAATATTCAGAAATTCTGTTCATTCCATCAACCTCATAAATCCCATTAAAATAGTAATTAGCTATTGGTGTTATTAAACTTTTTTTTAATTCTTGCACATACATACTGTGACTTGTAAATACATATTATTATTATATAATTTATGTATGTGTCCGTATATTTTAAAACAAGTTAGTTTAACCTCCTTTTTGCTAGTACAACTGAATTAATTACTGTGTCGCGAAATTATGTAGGTCTAAAAGGTGTGTCACCAACATAAAAAGTTTGGAAAGCTCTGCTCTAAGTAGTTCCCCTCCAAAGAAGATCAAAAGAGGTCTCATGGATTATTTTTTCTTTATTTGGGAAGGATCTCAATCTTATAATAATTTGAGGAAACTGCTGTATGTTGAAAACCATTTCACAGACATTTGCAACACAATTGTGACCCCATAAAAGTAAACTCATACAAAATTGTACTGATCATTCATTTCAACAGAGAAAACTAAAGTCATTCTACAGCATCTTTATAATCCTGTTAGATTTCCATGTAAATTCTGATTATGACATCACAAACTATCATTGTACACTATGAGGTCAATACTTGAATCGCTGTAGCCTGTGATGTCATAGCTGCCTCTGAATGTTATAAAGACTGTTAGAGCAAATCCCAGTACACTTTACTCCGGTTGTTTACTTGTGAATACTGAGAGAATTATCATGTTTGCTTTAAAGATTGCAGTGCTGCTTATCTTTATTTATCAATTTGGTGCATGTGACGACTCAGGTAAGAAAGCAATTTAAAGGGACATTATCACCAATTTATTTTTTTGTAGATATGATTGATATGATTATGTTGTATCATATGTATATATATATATATATATATATATATATATATATATATATATATATATATATAAAATTATGTTATATGGTAGAATTAAGAGTAGCAGGAGACTGAATTGTTCAGGTTAGATAATATTTGCTAGATAGCATTCAGGTTTTTTGTGTATCTGTATTTTTAGATAAATAAGAACAAGTTATTGTCAGATGATACCATATATACCTTATTTATTGCAATGGCAGTCATGTAATTACTATTTCTATAGATTTATATCCCCTATTACTGATAATAAAAAGTATGGTCTATTTAAAGTGCTTAAGTGATTGACTGCAGTAATAAACAAAAATCACTGTGTAATATAATTCTCTAGTTTCATATACAGTTAACTTGATGTTTAAATACATAGTAATTTAGAAGTTGACACCAGTATTTATCCTTTCCAGTGCCAGATGACGTGGGGCCGCACATGCTCATACGACTTATTAGTCAACTATCACCAAAACAGTGTGAGGATCTTCTAATGGATATTACAGAATCACTTGGTCAACGCAGGGAATATGGTAGGTTTATTAACAGAAGGATGAACTGGTTAAAGACAAAACAATATAGATTACATTGATAACAATGGCACATTATAGTTTATGCTTTGTGCATTATTAAACAGTCACTAGCACTATAAGAAACACTTCATCAGGCATTACTGTAGTGCAGAACATTCTTCAAAAGTCTAAAGGTGTTTTCTTACAATAATAAACAGCCCTAGCAAAACTCTATAGAATTCCAGCTTTTATCTTCCTTATAGACTCCCTTTAATACATTTCCTCCTAGTTTTTATCATTTTTATCTCACTTTTTAGCTCCCTTTGATAAGTGCCCTTGTTTACATACACCCTTATACTAACTACCCAAAAGTAATGGTTATTACTTTTATTATCATAATCATTTTTATTACATATTATTATTACTATTATTATACTCAGTTTTCTATTACCCAGCATGCTTCACATTCCTTTAACATAAACACTGAAACACAAAAATATGTAATTAAAATAAACAAATCCAATAAATGAATTGATCTGATTAATACTTTTTTTGTATTTCGTTTATTTGCAACAGACAAAGACACATGTCCTGACATTCTGGTGGAACTCCTTGACCAACTAGGAGACATGTCCTGGGATATATTTTCTGATGCCCTGTATGACGTAACACGTAATGATGTTTCTAAAGGTAAAGTCTATGTTTGACCATTGTTGTTCCTTTGTTTTAAGTGAACTTATAGTTTATTATGTTAGTACACATAAGTATTTGCTTCTAGCATGGAGAATTCTATACATTGTTGGTACATTTCATACTGTGAAAAGAGGAGAGCAGTTTTACATATGATTGTACAGAAATGTCCTGCTGATTAAACACTATATATATATATATATATATATATATAGCCATACTCAGACATTACATGTTCTCATGTTTATTACATACAGCACTAGTATGTTAGGTCTGTACATACAACACTAGTAGCTCAGGTCTGTACATACAGCACTAGTAGGTTAGGTCTGTACATACAGCACTAGTAGGTTGGGTCTGTACATACAACACTAGTAGGTCAGGTCTGTACATACAGCACTAGTAGATCAGGTCTGTACATACAGTACTAGTAGGTCAGGTCTGTACATACAGCACTAGTAGATCAGGTCTGTACATACAGCACTAGTAGATCAGGTCTGTACATACAGTACTAGTAGGTTAGGTCTGTACATACAGTACTAGTAGGTTAGGTCTGTACATACAGCACTAGTAGGTTAGATCTGTACATACAGTACTAGTAGGTTAGGTCTGTACATACAGTACTAGTAGGTTAGATCTGTACATACAGTACTAGTAGGTTAGGTCTGTACATACAGCACTAGTAGGTTAGATCTGTACATACAGCACTAGTAGGTTAGGTCTGTACATAAAGCACTAATAGATCAGTTCTTTACATACAGTACTAGTAGGTCATGTCTGTACATGCAGCACTAGTAGATCAGGTCTGTACATTCAGCACTAGTAGGTTAGGTATGTACATACAGAACTAGTAGGTTAGGTCTGTACATACAGCACTAGTAGGTTAGGTCTGTACATACAGCACTAGTAGGTTAGGTCTGTACATACAGCACTAGTAGGTTAGGTCTGTACATACAGAACTAGTAGGTTAGGTCTGTACATACAGCACTAGTAGGTTAGGTCTGTACATACAGCACTAGTAGGTTAGGTCTGTACATACAGCACTAGTAGGTGAGGTCTGTACATACAGTAAAAGTAGGTTAGGTCTGTACATACAGCACTAGTAGATCAGGTCTGTACATTCAGCACTAGTAGGTCAGGTCTGTACATACAGCACTAGTAGGTTAGGTCTGCACATACATTACTAGTAGGTTAGGTATGTACATACAGCACTAGTAGGTTAGGTCTGTACATACAGAACTAGTAGGTTAGGTCTGTACATTCAGCACTAGTAGGTTAGATCTGTACATACAGCACTAGTAGGTCAGGTCTGTACATACAGCACTAGTAGATCAGGTCTTTAAATACAGCACTAGTAGATCAGGTCTGTACATGCAGCACTAGTAGATCAGGTCTGTACATTCAGCACTAGTAGGTTAGGTATGTACATACAGAACTAGTAGGTTAGGTCTGTAGATACAGCACTAGTAAGTTAGGTCTGTACATACAGCACTAGTAGGTTAGGTCTGTACATACAGCACTAGTAGGTTATGTCTGTACATACAGCACTAGTAGGTTAGGTCTGTACATACAGCACTAGTAGGTTAGGTCTGTACATACAGCACTAGTAGGTTAGGTCTGTACATACAGCACTAGTAGGTCTGGTCTGTACATACAGCACTAGTATGTTAGGTCTGTACATACAGCACTAGTAGGTCAGGTCTGTACATACAGCACTAGTAGGTTAGGTCTGTACATTCAGCACTAGTAGGTTAGGTCTTTACATACAGCACTAGTAGGTCAGGTTTTTACATACAGCACTAGTAGGTTAGGTCTGTACATACAGCACTTGTAGGTTAGGTCTGTACATACAGCACTAGTAGGTCAGGTCTGTACATACAATACTAGTAGGTCAGGTCTATACATACAGCACTAGTAGGTCAGGTCTGTACATACAACACTAGTAGGTCAGGTCTGTACATACAGCACTAGTTGATCAGGTCTTTACATACAATACTAGTAGGTCAGGTCTGTACATACAGCACTAGTAGGTCAGGTCTGTACATACAACACTAGTAGGTTAGGTATGTACATAAAGAACTAGTAGGTTAGGTCTGTACATACAGCACTAGTAGATTAGGTCTGTACATACAGCACTAGTAGGTCAGGTCTATACATACAGCACTAGTAGGTTAGCTCTGTACATAAAACACTAGTGGGTCATGGCTGATTAAATGTATCCTATTTAGTTTTACAATATGTAATGATAATAAAACACGGGTCATCTCTTATTGTATAGTTTAACCAACATGCTGTCTCTTTACTCAACAGCTCTTGGAAAGTCCTTCAATAAGGGCAAGGCCTCGCTGATGACGGATGATGCCAAAGGCTATGCTGAAGGCATTCGTAGGCGAAAGAGAGGGCTCAAGACCTTCATAATACCAAAAGGTGCAAGACTGGAGACATCTGGAGCTAGAGTCAACAAGAGAGACTGTAAGTGTCTTTAACAAAGTTACATTGATTTAAGAAACATAATACTGCATAGTGGGTGATCTATTACAGGTTAAATAGTTATAGCCTATTTTGTACATAAACACAGACTGGATTCTTATACATTTAGAAGGGACTATTTCCACATTGCATTTGTTTCAGTTAAAGAAAAAAAATCATAGCTCAAAACATCTTTCCTATAACTTTCATAAAACAAGGTTTGACATTTTAACGTTTCCTTTTTTTATATTTAATTGATGTAAAATTGATGTGTCCAGCCCTTACATAGACAAACACTTCTATTCCTAGTAAATGGTGTGCTCTGTTAGATTTGACTAATCTTTACAATTAATTATTTTAATGGTTTAACTTTAAAATGATAACATCAGCAATCTAATGGTAACTAATCATATATTAGCTCAGTTATAATAAGACACACCTTTTGTTACTGTTCCCAGAGCTGTTTAGAACATCATCGTTCAGTTTGCTATCTGTTTTCTAATTTTGAATATACTTTACCTTTGAGATCTGCCTATTATCTGCTTTATCCAAATTCAATTTTGTTTAATTTGCAGTGAACAGCGTTGAAGACGAGGATTTGATTGTTGAGAGAGAACAGCAGCCACCATATAGCCTTCCCCTTACTGCATGGTGCCACCCATTGATCTATTGGATGATCTTTGGGTTCTTCGGAGCTGCTGTACTAACTGCCGTTATCATCATGGTCATCGTTAAAAGCAGTGATGATGAAGAGACAGATGAAGAAGAACATTCTGTTTTGTCTGTTTGACCAGCTTACAAATAAAAAATGCAGTCGATCAAATCACTTTATAATTATACAATAAATTTAAATCTTTTACACCACTTCTGTCCTATACTGTTTTATATTTTAACATACATTGGTATATGGAAGATAAATAATATCTCTGGGAGAGGTACTTAGGAATCAGGGAACACCTATCTCACCAGATTAAGCACCATAGGCGAACCATATTGTCACGGATACCAGACAGCTAAGGCTACCCCCCACCCCCTACAACCTCACCCCTGTTGTGTTCTCAGTGGTTTTGGGCTTCTCAGAGCAATCACAATCCCTGGAAGCTTTTGTTTGCTTGTCTTGTGAAGAGCTGGTGTAATACCAGGAAAACCCTCCTAGGCTGGCCGGGCTCCTGAAACTCCTGGTCGGCCGCCTCACAACGGACACCCGCCTATCTCCACCTAGGCTGGCCGGGCCCCTGGAACTACCGGTCGGCCGCATCATCCAGGATTACCGGTGCCCTTTGACCCAGGTCGCTCCAGTGGCCATTTGTCCCAGAGCTCCACTTTTCTGGGGTTTGATGTCTCTCAGGGTGGGCCAGAGGTGGGGTGATTGCCTGAAGGGAGCAAACTTGGGAACCGGGGGTTCTGGTTCCCCCTATAACCCCTATTCTAACTGGACTTCCAGGTGGACATTTAAACCAGCATAATTCCGGTCCCCAGCCACGGATCATGTCACTTTTTTGACTGTAGATTCTGGGTCCAATAGCTTTAAAATGACAACCCTGGAAGTGCCGCCGCTCCCCCAGAATCCCCCTGAAAACTGCCACCCCTGGGTACTGGGAATCTGTAAGACTATGGCTGCTATGGCCGGCGCCAGTGTGTCTGGAGGGGCGGGAATGGCAGGAAAACTGTGGCATTGTTTCATGTCTTATCAAGATGAGTTGTATGCATAAAAGATGTGTGTTTGCCCCTATAAAGTCATTTCTTGTTTCACCTGAATGCTAGTCCGTCTAGTTATTTGGGTGGGCTCCTGCTAGAATCACTTTCCTGTGCTACATAGCATCTTGTTCCAGGCAGCGGAAGGACCCCTTTGGCAGAGCTACCCAGTCGGGGTAGCCGGAGATCCATCACATTGATTGGCAGTGGTGGGATGCTTACGTCTACCTGGAACGTCCAAACCACCAACTGAAGACCTGCTTCTTCCACATGATTCCTGCTGGTAACCATGGATGCCGAGTACCTAAGGACAGTACAGGAGGGACTGACTGAGCTGGATGGTCCTGGTTCTGAAATGGACCAGCTGAGCTGCAGGAGCCTTGTCCGCAGGCAACTATGGAGGGAGAGGCTTCAACAAGAAAAGGATTGTGATGGAAAGGTCCTCCCCACAGATGATGAGAGGTAATGGTTCCAGTGGGACTTGCGAGTACTTTTCCTGGGAGAGCAGCCCATGGAGGAATGGCTATCAGAACTAGATCGACTGGTCCGGGCAGAGATGTGGGTGGAGGACAGCTACTGGGCCCTCCGATGGCTTGCTATGCAAGCACCACCATGGCTGGAGGATTGCTCCCCGACAGAGGGCTTTGGCTTCGGCGGCCCTGGATTACTATTGGAAAAGTTGACAGAGGACCCAGAATTTGGGAGCTGGGTGACACTAAGAGTACAGAACATTTGCCTCTCCCGAGAGTAGCTGTTGGATCTCTCGGGGGTACCCTGGCTGGTATCCAATATGGCATCGCTTATTTTAAAGGAATGGGAACTGGAAAAGGTATACAAGAGGCTGCTAGACTGAGTTCAGCAGCATGCCACAGAGTCTGCATGGAGCTGTGGTGCAGCACTCTGGGAATCAAGGATGTTGGCCTCAGATAAGTGGCAACAGAGCATAAGCGACGATGAGCTGCTAGATACAGATCAGCAGCCTGGCCCCAAGCTTATAGACGTGGCCAAGGGAGCCACCCCCAGCACAAGCGCTGGCAACAGGGCAGAGAGCCGTCGGCCTCTGCCCAACACCTGTAACAGCTACAGGAAACCAGGTAGAGGAGGTAGGCATCCTCCCTCCCCTTACACAGAACCCCTTCCCGGGAGAGGAGACAGTCAGTCTCTCTCCCCAGCGGCAGAGCCAGGTACAGGGAGAGGAGACAGTCGGTCTCTCTTCCCAGCAGCAGAGCCATCCCCTGGGAGCAGAGGTAGTCGTCCTCCATCCCCTTAAGCAGAACTACTTCCTGGGAGAGGAGACAGTCAGACTCTCTCCCCAGCGGCAGAGCCAGGAGCAGGGAGAGGAGACAGTCGGTCTCTCTCCCCAGCGGCAGAGCCAGGAGCCAGGAGAGGAGACAGTTGGTCTCTCTCCCCAGTGGCAGAGCCAGGAGCAGGGAGAGGAGACAGTCGGTCTCTCCCCAGTGGCAGAGCCCTCCCCATACACAGAACCCCTTGCAGGGAGAGATGGATGTCGATAACTCTCCCCAGCAGCAGAACCCCTTCCCGGGAGACGAGACAGTCTGTCTCTCTCCCCAGCGGCAGAGCCATCCCCTGGGAGCGGAGGTAGTCATCCTCCCTCCCCATAAACATAACCCCTTCCTGGGAGAGGAGACAGTCGGTCTCTCTCCCCAGCGGCAGACCCAGGAGAAGGGAGAGGAGAGAGTCAGTCTCTCTCCCCAGTGGCAGAGCCATCCCCTGGGAGCGGAGGTAGTTGTCTTCCCTCCCCGTAAACAGAACTCCTTCCTGGGAGAGGAGATAGTCGGTCTCTCTCCCCAGTGGCAGATCCATCCTTCGGGAGCGGAGGTAGTCATCCTCCCTCCCCTCACAGAGAAGCCCTTGCAGGGAGAGACGGGTATCAAAATCTCTCCCCAGCGGCCGAATCCCTTTCTGGGAGCAGAGACAGCCGGTCTCCCTCCCCAGTGGCAGCACAGTTTCCCATGGAGTAGAGGTAGCAGACCTCCCTCCCCAGCAGTAGATCTCCATCTCGGGAGAAGAGACAGCCATTCTCTCCCGCAGTAGCTTGGCAGGGTTTCTACCATTTTCTTGTCCCGGAGTATTTCTCACCGGGGGCAGGCGTTGCATTAGGCAAGGATCAGAAAAGCTTATACAGTTGGTGCCACATGTTTGGGCACCCGAGCTTTGCCTGCCCCACAAGGAGCAACCTCCCCTTCTGGTCTGGGTACTAAACCGAGTGTCAAAGAGAGAGGCAGTGTGGCCATGGAACTTAAGGACACTGGAACTTGTGGGACAGCAATTGTTTGGGAGCCGGCCTTAGCAAACTTGTTTGGGACTTTGCCTTATGTGACTATCCCTGCACCCAGGTCACAGGGTATAAATGCCAGCAGGAACCCCACAGGATGCCCCAAGCTCTGGAGAGATGGGATAACCTCTCCCAGAAACAGAGAAATGGAGGGCCACCGTCGGACAGCCCCAGGCCGACCTGTTAAGGGTCTAGCCAGGTCTGCCGAACTGGAGGGGGAGATGTCATGGATACCAGACAGCTAAGGCTACCCCCCCACCACACCCCTACAACCTCACCCCTGTTGTGTCCTCAGTGGTTTGGGGCTTCTCAGAGCAACCACAATCCCTGGAAGCTTTTGTTTGCTTGTCTTGTGAAGAGCTGGTTTACGACCAGGAAAACCCTCCTAGGCTGGCCGTGCTCCTGGAACTCCTGGTTGGCCGCCTCACAACAGACACCCGCCTATCTCCTCCTAGGCTGTCCGGGCCCCTGGAACTACCGGTTGGCCCCATCATCCAGGATTACCGGTGCCCTTTGACCCAGGTCGCTCCAGTGGCCCTTTGTCCCAGAACTACGCTCTTCTGGGGTTTGCTGCCTCTCAGGGTGGGCCAGAGGTGGGGTGATTTCCTGAAGGGAACTCCCTTGGGAACTGGTGGTTCCGGTTCCCCCTATAATCCCTATTCTCCCAGGACTTCCAGGTGGATATTTAAACCAGCATAACTCCGGTCCCCAGCTACGGATCACGTCGCTTTTTGGACTGTCGATTCTGGGGACTGAGAATTTTAAAATGACACCCTGGAAGTGCCGCCGCTCCCCCGGGATCACCCCAAAAACCACCACCCCTGGGTACTGGGAATCTGTAGGACCATTGCTGCTATGGCCGGCGCCAGCCTGTCTGAAGGGATGGGAATGGCGGGAAAACAGTGGCATTGTCTCATGTCTTTTGAGCAAACAATGTTAAAGTATGGGAGCGCTAGTAAGCTCAAGGGTATATGGAAGATGACTCAATAGAACTATTAAATGTAAATATATATATTTATTTTAAATACAAATTGAATCAATTTCATATAAACTGCATAAAACAGGCAAGGGACATCTCCCAACAATATTTATTTCTTAAAATTAGTGCATGATACAATTTAAAAATAAAATAATAAAACTGGTGAGCGGTTGCATACAATGTATCAACATACAATAAAAAACACCTTTGCACTTTAAATCTTCTGGAGCAAGTCAGATAGTATCTTAATATTTAACGTTTCATATTGGTAGAACCGTTCATATAACAGAATAATAGTAATCCAGCTTTTTTTAAAAAATTGAATGAGGTAGCTTGTAGCCGTTACTGACAATATCTCCGGTTCGTGTTTAAAAGTCAATCGGTAATACTGACCAATAATTCAGAGCAAAGTCTCGTGTCATATTAGTATGGAAAGAAATTTGGCATACCTGGATCTTCAGGCTACTTTCAATTATGCACAAACTTACTGCGTGTGTTCTCTGGTACTGTGTTTCGTTCCCTTGCTGTGTGTCACAGCAATGATAGTACCTTCAATCTTGCTGCAGGCTTTCTCCAAATCAGCTGTGCTGACGTTTACTCCTGCGTAGTGCGAGCGGAATTCAACAAACAGAGAACACACGCAGTAAGTTTGTGCATAATTGAAAGTAGCCTGAAGATCCAGGCATGCCAAATTTCTTTCCATACTAATATGACACAAGACTTTGCTCTGAATTATTGGTCAGTATTACCGATTGACTTTTAAACACGAACTTGAGATATTGGGGGGTAGTTATCAAGCCGTCAACCTCAAATACACTGGAATTCCGCAGCGTATTTGTGGCGAGGCTGATTCGCCTTAGTTATCAAAGGCTAGAGACCGGCAAAAGTAGAATTTAGTGACGTAAGCTTCGATCCGCCGGACTCAGTCCGACACATATCGATTCTTACGTCACTACAGATGTTCCGCACACAAGTTCGGCACAATCTGACTACTTTTGCTAGTTATCAAAAAACTAGCAGGTACGCTCGGCACTTTTCCTGCCCAGCGTACCTGGTTTTCAATCCGCCGCCCTGGAGGCGGCGGATCCCATAGGAATCAATGGGAGTCTCACCATAGCGAAAGTACAAGTTCGCTGCTGCCCGACATCCCATTGATTCCTATGGGAGCTGTCTACACCTAACACCCTAACATGTACCCCCAGTCTAAACACCCCTAATCTGTCCCCCCCTACACCACCGCAGTTATTACCCCCTAAACCGCCGCTCCCGGAGCCCACCGCAAGCTACTCTATACATATTAACCCCTAAACCGCCACTACCTAACCCCGCCGCAACTATAATATATGTATTAACCCCTAAACCGCTGCTCCCGGACACCGCCACAACCTACATTATACCTAGTAACCCCTATCCTGCACCCCCTATACTGTCACCCTCTATAATAAAGTTATTAACCCCTATCCTGCCGATCCCGCACCTCGCCGCGACTAAATAAATAGTTTAACCCCTAAACCACCGCTCCCGGACCCTGCCGCAACCTATATTAAATTTATTAACCCCTAATCTGCCCCCCTACACCGTCGCCACTTATAATACATTTATTAACCCCTATCCTGCCCCCCACTACACCGCCGCCACTGTAATAAATTTATTAACCCCTAAACCTAAATCTAACACTAACCCTAACACCCCCGAACTTAAATATTAATTAAATAAATCTAAAGAATATTTCTATTATTAACTAAATTAATCCTATTTAAAACTAAATACTTACCTGTAAAATAAACCCTAATATAGCTACAATATAAATAATAATTATATTGTAGCTATTTTAGGATTTATTTTTATTTTACAGGTAACTTTCAATTTATTTTAACTAGGTACAATAGTTATTAAATATTTATTAACTATTTAATAGCTTACCTAGCTAAAATAAAGAGAAATTTACCTGTAAAATAAAAACTAACCTAAGTTACAATTACACCTAACACTACACTATCATTACATTAATTAAATAAATTAACTACAAATAACTACAATTAAACACAATTACATAAACTAACTAAAGTACAAAAAATAAAAAAAACTAAGTTACAAAAAATAAAAAAAATAAGTTACAAACACTTAAAAAATATTACAACAATTTTAAGCTAATTACACCTAATCTAAGCCCCCTAATAAAATAACAAAGCCCCCAAAATAAAAAAATTCCCTACCCTATTCTACATTAAAAAAGTTCAAAGCTCTTTTACCTTACCAGCCCTTAAAAGGGCCTTTTGTGGGGCATGCCCCAAAGAAAACTGCTCTTTTGCCTGTAAAAGAAAAATACAATCCCCCCAACATTAAAACCCATCACCCACATACCCCTAATCTAACCCAAACCCCCTTAAAATAACCTAACACTAATCCCCTGAAGATCATCCTACCTTGAGTCGTCTTCACTCAGCCGAGCCACCGATGGAACAGAAGAGAAGATCCGGAGCGTCAGAAGTGATCCTCCAAGGGGCGCTGAAGAAGTCTTCCATCCGATGAAGTGATCCTCCAAGCGGCGCTGAAGAAGTCTTCCATCCGGGCGATGTCATCTTCCAAGCGGCACTGAAGAAGTCTTCTATCCGGGCGATGTCATCTTCCAAGCGGGGTCTTCAATCTTCTTTCTTCAGCATCCATCTTCATCCCGCCGACGTGGAACATCCTTCTTTCCCGACGGACTACCGATGAATGAAGGCTCCTTTAAGGCACGTCATCCAAGATGGCGTCCCTTCAATTCCGATTGGCTGATAGGATTCTATCAGCCAATCGGAATTAAGGAAGGAAAAATCTGATTGGCTGATTGAATCAGCCAATCAGATTGAAGTTCAATCCGATTGGCTGATCCAATCAGCCAATCAGATTGAGCTAGCATTCTATTGGCTGATCGGAACAGCCAATAGAATGCAAGCTCAATCTGATTGGCTGATTGGATCAGCCAATCGGATTAAACTTCAATCTGATTGGCTGATTCAATCTGCCAATCAGATTTTTCCTACCTTAATTCAGATGACGTCCCTTAAAGGAGCCTTCATTCGTCGGTAGTCCGTCGGGAAAGAAGGATGTTCCGTATCGGCGAGATGAAGATGGATGCTGAAGAAAGAAGATTGAAGACCCCGCTTGGAAGATGACATCGCCCGGATAGAAGACTTCTTCAGCGCCGCTTGGAAGATGACATCGCCCGGATGGAAGACTTCTTCAGCGCCGCTTGGAGGATCACTTCATCGGATGGAAGACTTCTTCAGCGCCCCTTGGAGGATCACTTCTGCCGCTCCGGATCTCCTCTTCAGTTCCATCGGTGGCTCGGCTGAGTGAAGACGACTCAAGGTAGGATGATCTTCAGGGGATTAGTTTTAGGTTATTTTAAGGGGGGGTTGGGTTAGATTAGGGGTATGTGGGTGGTGGGTTTTAATGTTGGGGGGGTTGTATTTTTCTTTTACAGGCAAAAGAGCAGTTTTCTTTGGGGCATGCCCCACAAAAAAGCTTTGAACTTATTTAATGTAGAATAGGGTAGGGAATTTTTTTTATTTTGGGGGGCTTTGTTATTTTATTAGGGGGCTTAGATTAGGTGTAATTAGCTTAAAATTGTTGTAATATTTTTTAAATGTTTGTAACTTATTTTTTTTTGTTTTTGTAACTTAGCTTTTTTTATTTTTTGTACTTTAGTTAGTTTATGTAATTGTATGTAATTGTAGTTATTTGTAGTTAATTTATTTAATTAATGTAATGATAGTGTAGTGTTAGGTTTAATTGTAACTTAGGTTAGGATTTATTTTACAGGTAATTTTGTATTTCTTTTAGCTAGGTAGTTATTAAATAGTTAATAACAATTTAATGACTATTCTAACTAGCTAAAATAAATACAAAGTTACCTGTAAAATAAATATAAATCCTAAAATAGCTACAATGTAATTATTAATTACATTTTAGCTATCTTAGGGTTTATTTTACAGGTAAGTATTTAGTTTTAAATAGGAATAATTTATTAAAGTATAGTGTAGTGTTAGGTGTAATTGTAACTTAGGTTTGTTTTTATTTTACAGGTAAATGCATCTTTATTTTAGCTAGGTAAGCTATTAAATAGCTAATAACTATTTAATAACTATTGTACCTAGTTAAAATAAATTGAAAGTTACCTGTAAAATAAAAATAAATCCTAAGATAGCTACAATATAATTATTATTTATATTGTAGCTATATTAGGGTTTATTTTACAGGTAAGTATTAAGTTTTAAATAGGATTAATTTAGTTAATAATAGAAATATTCTTTAGATTTATTTAATTAATATTTAAGTTAGGGGGTTGTTAGGGTTAGTGTTAGACTTAGGTTTAGGGGTTAATAAGTTTATTACTGTGGCGGCGGTTTAGTGGGGGGCAGGATAGGGGTTAATAAATGTATTATAGGTGGCGACGGTGTAGGGGGGGCAGATTAGGGGTTAATAAATTTAATATAGGTTGCGGCAGGGTCCGGGAGCGGCGGTTTAGGGGTTAAACTATTTATTTCGTTGCGGCGAGGTGCAGGATCAGCAGGATAGGGGTTAATAACTTTATTATAGGTGGCGGTGGTATAGGGGAGGCAGGATAGGGGTTACTAGGTATAATGTAGGTTGCGGCGGGGTCTAGGAGCGGCGGTTTAGGGGTTAATACATTTATAAGAGTTGCGGCGGTGTCCGGGAGCGGCGGTTTAGGGGTTAATAACTTTATTGAGTTGCAGGGGGCTCCGGGGGCGCCGATATAGGGGGTAGAACAGTGTAGTTAGTGTGGGTGCTTAGTGACAGGCTAGCAATAAAGCTGGGAAAAAGCTGAAGAACAGCGAGATCGGATGAGTGATAACTCTCACAGTCCGCTGCTCATCGCCCCGTACTTGGTGCGTGGCTTTTTGACAGCTTTATTGATAACAGGCAAATTTTTTCAGGTCCGCGGCGATGGTAGGCGAGCTTAGGCGGGCGTATTGGGCCGGCGAAGGCAGGAAAGTTGACACGTTGATAACTAGGCCTCATTGTCAGTAATGGCTACAAATTACCTCATTCAATTTTTAAAAAAAAGCTGGATTACTATTGTTCTGTTATATGAACGGTTCTACCAATATGAAACAATAAACATTAAGATACTATCTGACTAGCTCCTGAAGATTTAAAGTGCAAAGGTAGTTTTTATTGTATATTGATACATTGGCCTCTAGTTATCAAAGTGTCTACTTACCTGCATTCGCCGGCCCCAATACGCTCGCCTAAGCTCGCCTAACCACAGCCGCGGACCTGAATACGTTCGCCAAAGTTTTCAAGAAAGCTGTCAAAAAGCCGCGCACCAAGTACAGTGCGATGAGCAGCGGACTGTTGTTAACTGTCAGTCATCGATCTCGCTGCTCATCGGCTTATTCGCAGCTTTCTTGCTAGCCTGTCACTAAGCACCCACACTATACTATACTGTTTTACCCCCTAAACCGCCGCTCCCAGAGCCCCCCCGCATCTAAATAAACTCATTAACCCCTAAACCACCACTACTGGACCCCTCCGCAACTATAATAAATATATTAACCCCTAAACTGCCGCTCCCGGACCCCGCCGCCACTATAATAAATATATGAACCCCTAAACCGCCGCTCCCCACACCCCACCGCCACCTACATTATAACTATTAACCCCTAATCTGCCGCCCCCTATACCGCCACCACCTACATAAAGTTATTAACCCCTATCCTGCCGATCCCAGACCCTGCCGCAAAAAAATTAATTGTTTAACACCTAAACCACTGCACCCGGAGCCCTCTGCCAACTACATTACATTTATTAACCCCTATCCTGCCCCCCTACACCGCTGCCACCTACAGTACATTGATTAACCCCTAATCTACCCCCCTACACCGCCGCCAATATATTAAATGAATTAACCCCTAAACCTAAGTCTAACCCTAACCCTAACACCCCCTAACTTAAATATTAATCAAATTAATCTAAATAATATTCCTATAATTAAATAAATTAATCCTATTTAAAACTAAATACTTACCTATAAAATAAACCCTAAGATAGCTACAATATAACTAATAGTTACATTGTAGCTATTTTAGGGTTTATTTTTATTTTACAGGCAACTTTGTATTTATTTTAACTAGGTACAATAGCTATTAAATAGTTATTAACTATTTAATAGCTACCTAGCTAAAATAAATACAAAATTACCTGTAAAATAAATCCTAATCTAAGTTACAATTACACCTAACACTACACTATCATTTAATAAATTAAATTAATTAACTACAATTACCTAACATTAAATAAAATTAACTAAAAATAACTAAAGTACAAAAAAAACCCTGTAAATTACAGAAAATAAAAAAATACAAGAAGTTTAAACTAATTATACCTAATCTAAGCCCCCTAATAAAATTAAAAAGCCCCCAAAAATAATAAAATTCCCTACCCTATAATAAATTACAAATAGCCCTTAAAAGGGCTTTTTGTGGGGCATTGCCCCAAAGTAATCAGCTCTTTTACCTGTAAAAAAAGGAAATACAACCCCCCAACATTAAAACCCACCACCCACACACCCAACCCTACTCTAAAACCCACCCAAACCCCTTTTTAAAAAAAAACTAACTCTAACCCCCTGAAAATCTCCATACCTTGAGACGTCTTCACTCAGCCGGGCACAAGTGGTCCTCTCCATACGGCAGAAGTCTTCATCTGATCAGGGCAGAAGAGGTCCTCCAGACGGTAGAAATCTTCATCCATGTGGCATCTTCTATCTTCATCCTTCCAGAGCGGAGTGGAGCCATCTTCTATCCAGACAATGCGGAGCCATCCTCTTCAATCAAAGTCCTAACGAAGAATGAAGGTTCATTTAAATGATGTAATCCAAGATGGCATCCCTCAAATTCCAATTGGCTGAAATGATTTTATCAGCCAATTGGAATTAAGGTAGGAAAAATCTGATTGGCTGATCCAATCAGCCAATAGAATGCGAGGTCAATCGGATTACATCAGCCAATCGGATTTTTCCTACCTATTGAAGTTCAATCCGATTGGCAGATCCAATCAGCCAATAGAATGCGAGAGGGGCGCCATCTTGGATGATGTCATTTAAAGGAACCTTCATTCTGCGTTAGGAATTTGATTGAAGAGGATGGCTCTGCGTCTCAAGGTAGGGTGATCTTCAAGGGGTTAGTGTTACGCTTTTTAGATTAAATTATTTTTATTGAGCATTTATAAAGGTTACAAACCAAGAAAAAAAAGGGAAGAGTTATCATATATACATTATTTAGCCTACTTCTTGAATGAGAATACAAGATATCTATTACAGGTTATATGTTTAGAGCTACAAAGTCTCGTAGTGTTTTACCTGACGATATTTAATCTTGAACAAGGACCACACATTCATATGTTGGTGAACTACCCATGGATCATGGGGATAAGCAGAAATAGTTACTTATAGATTACATTTTCGGTTGAGACCTACTCGCCCTCCCGGTTATGGCCTCCTGTGGGAATTCATATAGATAGACATGTGTCTTTGAGCTGCGGAGAGTCTCAGAGAAGTCCACAGAAAAAAAGAAGGGGAACCCACAGGCCCCTCCACACAGGCCCTCGTGCTGTTCCAGAGTGGGGAGGGAGAGTAGAGGGGGTCCTTTTAAGGAAGGCTATCAGGTGGGCTCTCGCCCTACTAGTTAAACTCTATAGAAAGTCTAAGTGTTAAAATGCAAAATAATTAACAATGAAAAACAATAACAGAAAACACCACCAGTTCACAAGTGAGTATGGTTAAATACAAAGTATAATACTCTTCTCCAGTATTCCTGACCATTAATATATTGCTATGCGTCTCTCGCTCTCACAGGGTCTATTTCTCAGTCTCCCCTAATTCTCTCATTGGGCTGACCGTCTCCTACTTGTGAGGTGCCCCCATCTGAAACGTTCCTCTCCTCTCCCTTCAGTAATATACCAAATTTTTTGGAACGAGTCTGACGTGTTTTGTATATGCGCTGCTGTTTCATATAAGGAGTAAGTCTGTCGAATTTTATTTAGGATTTCAGTCCATGTGGGGGTGCCTATTTTCCAGTATTTTGCTATACTAGTTCTAGTTATAGTGCATATTATTCTATTAAATGCATTAATTTGTTTGTTTAGTCTAGGTATCTTGTCATGTAGTAAGGCGTGGGAGGTTTCAAGGGTTATGTGTTCATCTAGTAAGTCGCTTAAAAAAGTAGAGATTTTGACCCATATTTCTTTGACTCTCGGGCACTCCCACCACATGTGTAAATATGATCCTCTTTCTGCACACCCTCTATAGCATAGATTAGAGCCTGTTTTATTTGAGTGGGATGTCCGAATTGGTGTTAAATACCACCTGAAGGAGGTTTTTATAATATTTTCTCTGAGGTCAGCACTCAGTAGGTTTTTACTTGAATCAAAGAGTACCTTCTCCCAACCCTCCTGTTCCCATTCTATTCCCGTTTCTGTTTCCCATCTAAGCATTAGAGTGTTTTTGGATCTAGACCTAGTTTTTTGTAATTCTAAGTATATCTGTGAGATTGCGTGTTTCGATCTTTTAGGTGTACTACTTAATCTCTCCAGGGTAGTGGAAACCTGCGGGGCAAATCCCGATAAATAAGCTCTCGTTGTCGAGGCAATCTGTAAGTATTGGAACCAGCGTAGTGGAATCGGGTCTAGTTGTTGGCTTAGCTGTAAGAATGATAAGGGGGCTCCTTTTTTAACAATGTCTGCAACTCTATAGAATCCCTTATTCTCCCATTTAGTGATACTAGGTCTACATTCGTCTGTCACCAAATATTTCAGGGGTTTTTGACGGGAATTCTTGGGAAACATACTAGGGATCTTGGCTGCTATATGCCACTCATGGGCTGAAAGCCTTGTTATTGTTGAGCATCGTCTTGTGTCTCCTCCCGCAGTCTCCCAGTTCCATATAATGTCTTCTGGGGAATCCAGCCCTCCCAATGCCGCTTCCAAGTAAGGCCAAATAATATGTTCATCTCTCCTGCCACACAAAGAAATCTGAGCCAACCTAGAGGCTTTGTAATAGTCATAAAGATTAGGTAGTCCCACCCCCCCTAATTTCCTGTGTCGTGAGAGTATTTGAGATGGGATTCTCGCCTGTTTTTTGTCTCTTAGGTAGCTATGGAGGGCTCCTTGTAGTGAGTCTATATCTTGCTTATTAACTTTAATTGGGAGAGTTCTAAATAAATATAGAATTCGTGGTAGTATGTTCATTTTTATAGAGGATAATCTGCCATACCATGAGAAGCTATACATCTGCCACTTGTTTAGGTCTGAGCGAATCTGTCTAAATAGAGGTATATAATTCTGTTTGTAAAGATCATTAGAATGGGGGGTCAAATTAATTCCCAGATACTTAATGCTTTTTGTCGTCCATTTGAATTCGAAGTTGGCTTCGATTAGTTTGGTTGTGTGCTTAGGGAGGTTTATAGGGAGGGCCTCGCATTTGTCTAGATTTATTTTGTATCCCGAGATAGCGGAAAATGTATCTATAATATCATATAAGTTAGGTAGAGACAGTAGAGGCTTGGTTAGAGTCAGTAGGACGTCATCTGCAAATAGAGTTATTTTATGGTTAATCTTGCCAATTTGTAAACCAGAGATATCTACTCTATTTCTTATAGTTGCTGCTAGGGGCTCAATACATAGGGCAAATAGGAGAGGCGACAAGGGGTACCCCTGTCTAGTTCCGTTTTTAATGTTTATTGTTGTAGATTGGTGTCCTATTGCCCTGACTCTAGCTGTGGGGTTAGAATAAACATTTTTGATCGCTGTTAGGAAGGGGCCTCTAATTCCCAAATCTTCCATCACTGTCCACATGTACTGCCAGTCCACCCTATCGAATGCCTTCTCCGCGTCCAAGGAGAGGAGCAGAGAAGGCACTCCCCTCTCAGTCAGATGATCCACCACCGCTGTCATCCTCCTTATATTGTCAGGGGCTTCCCTCCCCGTGATGAAACCCACTTGGTCTGGGTGCACTACAGTTGGTATTATCTGTTTAAGTCGATTGGCCAGAATTTTAGTCACTATTTTTATGTCTTGGTTTATAAGGGATATGGGTCTGTAGCTAGGGCAATATTTAGGGTTTTTCCCAGGTTTTGGTATTACTACTATTTTGGCTTGAAGCAATTCTACCGGGATGTCGTGACCTTCCATGATATGGTTCGCGAACTTAACTAAATGGGGAATCAGTGTGGATTTAAATAATTTATAATATTCTCCCGGGAAACCGTCTGGGCCTGACGCCTTCCCTGGTTTGAGATCCCTTAAGACTTCTACTATTTCTCCTTGGGTGATTTTAGCGTTTAATCTGTCTCGGTCTTGCTCCGTGATTTTACTCAGTGCTGCAGCGTTTAGAAAATTTCTGCATAGATCACTTGTAGTATTAGAGTGGGACACCTTATTACCATCATATAGCTGTCCATAGTATCTGGCAAAAGTGTCCACTATCTCTTGAGGGTGAGATGTTGGGGTGCCCTCTGTTCCTATCAGTATTGGGATAGACAAGGCCTGGTGTAAATCCCTAATTTTTTTAGCCAGTATTTGTCAGGCTTGTTCGCGTATAGAAAATAATTTGTGTTTAGTTTGTGTGCCATTTTGACAGAATTTTCATTCATGTATTTTGCTAGTGCTTGTTTTTTGAGTTGGAGTGAATGGAGTGTGGCATTGGACAATGTCAATTTATGTGTACGCTCTAGTTCCTCTATCTCCGCATTCAGCCGAGATAGATGTGTTTTAATTTTCTTTTTATATATAGTTTTTTCTTTAATGAGTAGGCCTCTGACCACTGACTTATGAGCCGCCCAAACGGATATAGGGTTAGATGTCGATCCCAAGTTAATGTTCCAGTACTCTCCCAGTGCCTTCATAAGAGTAGTTTTGGTTTGTGGGTTTTGTAGGCAGGAGGGGTCATAGGTCCAGGACTGTAACCTGTTTGGGACTCTCATCTCCCCCAGTTGAATCTGTGAGATGGAGTGATCCGACCACACACATGTGTGGATGCTAGCTGAACGAAGAACTGGTTGAAGTATCTGGCTTATGAAAATGTAGTCTATTTTAGAGTATTTCTTGTGGGCTGCGGAATAATAAGTGGTGTCAGAGGTTATGCCATATAGAGTCTTCCATGTATCTACCAGGGCGTGTGGGTTTAAGATATCTATAGTGGTGGTTGCCATAGATCGTAGTCTCATGTTTTTTTTGGACAGGTTGTTAGGGTGCTTGTATGTCAAGTTCTGTAAGTCTAAGTTAAAATCTCCTGCTAGGATAATGCGCATCTTGGACCAATTAGTTAGTAAGTGGGATATCAATCTCATGAATTTATTTTGTTTTTCGTTTGGCGCATAGATATTACATAGCACCACATCTACTCCCTGTATTTGCCCTTGGACTAGTAAATATCTCCCCTCTTTATCTGCTATTGTTTCCCCATGTGTAAATGGGAGTGAGCGATGGATCAGGATAGACACCCCTCTCTTTTTAGTAGGTGAAGTGGCATGGAAGTGATAGTTATAGTTCCGTGTCCAGTATTTAGGTGTTGAGGCTGTCGTGAAGTGGGTCTCCTGGATAAAAATCATATTAGCGTGTAGGTTTTTATACTGGGACAAGGCTGTGCGTCTTTTGATATCTGAGTGTAGGCCTCTCACGTTGTGCGAGACTAGGTTAATGTTTGGGACCGTCATCTTGTATGTTCTGTACTACAGAAGTTTTTATGGAGGCGTGAGGAGTGTGTCTGGTGTTTTTGTCTTACCTGACCCCTGTGAGAGCGTATTCTGGAGATTTCATTAGTCTTCTGATTAACCATGTAAGTGAAATAAAAGTCATCTAGTCCTCTAGTGAGGGAGTTCATCTGGTGAGAGCTTCTTTCATGACTTATAAAAAAATGTTGGATAAAGTAAACAAGGTGGTAAATAATAACATTCATAATTAACATAAACAAGTAAACAACTTTAACTCTAACAACAATTCAATAAGTGTCTCAGTTAGGCTTTCAATTAAAGAAAAAGAGAGAAGAAGAGTTAGGGGGGCAAAGATCAGATTGGAAAAGGAAAATGTGGCAAGGTATTGCCAAGGAGAAAAAAGGAGGAAAGGTGTGGAAGATAAACAGTGGGGATGGAGAGGAGAGAGTGCATTGCCGAGCACTGTCATTTTACACTATTCCTTTAAATAACCATTTTTGCAGGATAAATCACTACCATTTGAGTAAAATAGAGGTACATAACTAACTTATATAGATCAAGTTCACATCAGAGCTTAATGCACATGAAAAAGGATATAGGTAGCCCGGCCCCAAGGCTCCTTTCCTTGTCAGTCTATATGTCTTGCCGGGCTACCAAAGAAAAACCTAAACAGGAGGAGAGCAACAATGTAGTCTGTGGGGGTCAGAATCTGACTCCTATAGGGAGATCTACCCAGCCTGGTTTAGCTGGTAAATGGTTGGACTGTTATTTTAGGACCAAGATCTGGGCAGTCTTCTCAAGTTGTGTTAGGCTTTTTAAGGGGGTTTTGGGGGGCTTTTTATTTTATTAGGGGGCTTAGATTAGGTGTAATTAGTTTAAACTTCTTGTAATTTTTTTTATTTTCTGTAATTTAGAGGGTTTTTTTTGTACTTTCGTTATTTTTAGTTAATTTTATTTAATGTTAGGTAATTGTAGTTAATTAATTTAATTTATTTAATGATAGTGTAGTGTTAGGTGTAATTGTAATTTAGGTTAGGATTTATTTTACAGGTAATTTTTTATTTATTTTAGCTAGGTAGCTATTAAATAGTTAATAACTATTTAATAACTATTGTACTTAGTTAAAATAAATACAAAGTTGCCTGTAAAATAAAAATAAACCCTAAAATAGCTACAATGTAACTATTAAAGAAAAAACAGTAAAAACAGGCGAAGCAAAATACCAGTATTTAGCTGGACCAGGACCTATGGGAGCTGTGCAGTGTAACCAATTCTAATGAACATACAGAATGTACTCTTTGATATGTATGGGAGGTACTGCATAAATTATGTGAGTAAGCACCACTAGTTATAGGTAGCTGAGCATAACATATACAAAGTCCAAAATAGCTGAATAGGTATTATCAGGTTAACCATCCCATCACAAAACAGTTTTATAAAACAGACTGTCAGAAGGAACCCCCGGGTAATCAGTTACACCTGTACAAAGCTATTGGTGCCAATATGTAATAAACTTTGTTTTGTCTGGACTACTGTCAGTATACTGAGCCCATATAAACAGCCCAAAGTAGATGGATAAATAATATCAGGTTTACAATCCCATCCGGAATCAGCTAATAAGAAAATAGTACTGTCAGAAAAAACTCTGGGTAATATGTAAACCTGAATGGAACTATTGGTGCCCGTATGTGATAAACTTATTTGTCCGGGCTGCTGTAAGTAAACTGTGTCCATATAAGCATTAAGCAGAATCACTGCAAACAGGTAATATACAAATGCACGTAAAATAATGGGCACAACAGGTATTATTGAACTGTTACTCACTGCACCAACATCGGCAAACCATCAATTCCATAGTCAGTATCCGCTTGTGTGTATTCAGCTGTGGCTCTCCGGGGAAACTGTTTGCCTTGTGCAGCAGCGTCTCCACTGTGAAGCTCCAATTGAACCTTTTACAGCCCAATAGATAATAACCTGTGTCGGATCCAATGTAACCAAGTAGTGGTGTGTACCTCAGCTCCTGCAAGCACTACACCACTCCACTCTGTGTGTATGCCCCATAGGTCCCGCCTCCAGGTTCTCCTCCTGTGGTTTACAGCTCTCTCTTGATACGGCTCACTCTAGCTGAAAGCAGAGATATGTAAACGGGATGGAGTCCCTGTACTCCACATGAAAATAGCAAAAATAGTCCCTCTCCGTTTCAGTGAGTGAGCTCCAATAGTAAATAATAATTCCAAAGTGACCCCATGGAATTAAAACATCAAAAAGTTTATTAAGGCATATAAAAAGTAGGCAGACTCATACAAAATATTAGTTAAGCAAAACAAAATAAAAGTCTGACCGGTTTCGGTCAAAGAGACTGTAATCCTAGACATACAAGCACTAAACAGGTGTAGCCTATTTAAAGCTACAACACTCCTGTGATTGGACATTTGTTAAGTGCTACTTAACTAAGCATTATTTAACCCTAGATGTACAAAGATTCAATCTATATATGTATGACGTAAGCAAGCAATTTACTTATATTTGCACAACTGGTAGCGATGAAGTATGGATTCAAATGGAATATAATGTATAAACTAACAATGAATTAGTATGAGTTAATACTAGATACAATGTATTATAGAATAACAGTGCACTTATAGAATAATAGTGTTAGTCGATATAAGCTGCCCAACAGGTGCTAGATAATTCCTTACTAGGTAAGTATAGCAAATTCGCTATTATTTGTTAGCTTAGTGAGCACATTTAAGAGAATTTCATGATTCAAAAACAAACTAACACTTAAACAGATAAACATCTCTTAATATAAACTAAGAAAGATATATATATGTGCATATATTGATGGAGGTTAAACATTCTAAATATGGTGTATACAAAAGATCTGATTTAAGTAAAGACTGCAACCAGAAAGAATAACTCTTTTTAAAACTTGGCTAAAATCTTCTCAATATTACAATAAGGGATTAAATAGTTGTCAGATGAAAATACAATTTACTATTTAAAATTTGTTACAAAAATAATAATTTGAGAAAACCAGGTTAGAAATGTCAAACAAGGATGTTACAAGAGATCATGAAATTTGACTACATGGATCCTAAAAGTACAGGGTAGAGCTCAATAGCCTAAAATACATTGAGGGTGCAAGAGTATATCAGAAGATATTATAATTATGAGCTGTAAAGAGATGTAAAACATAAACCATAAGCCATTACTGCAGAGTGGTATCTAGATGAAAAGCTGATTCTATACTCTCACTAGCAAACCCATGAGCTCTAATATAGCTCTGAAAAAAGATCCTATATAAACAAGTAAAACAAATAAATAAACTCTTCTCGCCAGGTACATAGCTAAGGTAATAAAAAAAAAGTGCTTGCACAGTGCTGAGACGGCTCTTTCTTTGGTAACTTTGGACATGTGTTCTTTTATGCGGGTACCCACCTTCCTAATGGTTCTCCCCGCGTATTGGCAGGCACAAGTTGTGCACTCAACAAGGTATACAACACATTTGGTTTTACACTTAACGCATCCTTTGGTGTTAAACACCTCACTTGTAGATGCTGAGGTGAAAGTAGAACGCAACTTTGTATTTCCCCTGAGAATAGGAAAATTCTTCCTAACTATATCACATATCTGATAGTACTGATTGGAGTGTGTAGTTAGTCCTCATCTGTGGAACAGTTACGTCAATTTATGCGTGCAAGACGCAACTGTTCCACAGATGAGGACTTTCATAACGAGAGCAGGGACCTAAGTGGTAGATTTATCACCAGACAATATTCTAAGAAGGTTGTCAGAAAGTCCTACATTGAAGTCAGTCAAATGGATAGGAGAGAACTTTTCAAACCTAAAATCAAAGAAAACACAAAGAATAAACCTACACTAATAACTACATACTCCAATCAGTACTATCAGATATGTGATATAGTTAGGAAGAATTTTCCTATTCTCAGGGGAGATACAAAGTTGCGAGTCACAGGAGTGTTGTTGCTTTAAATAGGCTACACCTGTTTAGTGCTTTTATGTCTAGGATTACGGAATCTTTGACCGAAACCGGTCAGACTTTTTTTTTTTTTTTAAACAATTTTTATTGAGGAATTATACGATACAGTAGGCATGCTTTTATAAGAGTGTACAGTACAATGTCAATTGATATTTAAAAATCATGCTGGATCTTGAACAATTGTCCTCATTTTTGTCCCTTTAAATAACAATGCGGACCACTCATGGGTCCTCCATGCTGTAATAAAAGCATAAAGGTAGGGATTGTATATAGTTAAAACAAAAAGCAAACAACTTGAACAAAACAAACAAAAACAAAGCATAGGTTGTCAATAAAAGATATCTGCCGGACAGTCAATGCTTGAGTTGATTTAATTGATTATCTGCTAATCCATCAGGATCAGGAAAGGCAATGCGTAGAGGCTGGATAAATTAGTGGGCAGAGTATTTGGTGAGGGGAGGGATATTATTTAACGCCTTATGTGGGTATGCTAGGAAGATAATTTTTCTTAAAACAATATAATAAGGAACATTCTGTGCTCCTAAATGGAACAGTCAGATATATTAACTGCTAAGCAGGAGACTGGGGTCATGGTATAAGATAGCATTAAGGAAAAAACACACTATTGCATTAATGGCCATGCCCCACCCCCCCCTCTGAAGTGTATAAGCAACATTGTAAAGCTATTAAGTAAGCATACTATACATTACAGGGCCATAGCTCAACTGTGGTTATAGCCATAAAAAGCCATCGTCTTGCAAAATTTCTAAGATGCAGATGACAATATTGTGTGGTGAAGCCCTTTCTATAATAGTAAGGCAGGATGGGGAAACAAAGGCTTGGCATTAGATTAACTATATAACGATTGCATGCCCATGACAATATGAACATAACTCCATAACAAAGTATAACACTCTCAAAATGTCTTCCTTATCTACCCCTTTCCGGTTTAAATGGCAGGCTCTCCTCTTTGGACATAGAAGTAGCCCCCGCTCCATGCTGCTGAGGGGTTTTTAGCGCGTGAAGCACATCCAAAGCTAATCTGGGAGTCTTTCCAACCAGTATCAGTTACTCCAAGATAAGAAAGGCAGGATCGTGCTAGTATGCTCTTGAGAGGGAGTCCGCTGATCATACGGAATTCAAGTTCATCAGCTGCCAGCGAGCCTTCCTGTGTGCCCGAGTCTTCCCTGAGCACTGTGATCATAGGGCTCTCTGCGTCTCTAGTGAGCTGCAGTAAGGAGTTGAAGGGTTTAACTTTGAAAGCGATATGGGGGGCCAGATGCTGTTGCGCCGATATCTCTTGTCTTGCGCAGTGAGTGTACAGGGGCTCAGAGTTGTCAAGTAGCCGGTCTGATGATGTAGCTAAATGACTGCGTGGACCAGCTTGGGTATCGTTAAGTGTCCCGCATTCCTTATATCTAGCTGATGTGAGCTGTTGGCGGCAAGATGTTTTCTTATGGGTAAGTTGTGCGGCCGGGTAGTCTCCCCTCAACATGTCGCCCGGTATAGCCAGGTTAAGTTTTTTCTCAGTCGCAGTCTGTGTATGGAGCACAACCTCTTCCAGCAGGGCTCCCGACATATGATCCTGATGTGCTGTATCTGTTGAGCAGTGCTCCTCTATGGCAGTCCCATGATCTGAAGCTTGTGTTAGCTCTGGGTCACCGGTAGACTCCAGGTCGGAGGATTCATTTTCCTGAGGTAGGCTGGAGTTTCTGGTATTGTCTGCAGTGCCAGTGTCGGGATATTGTGTTGCTCCTGACTGCCTTCCCTCACATTTTGCAGCCGTTTCCCTCGCCATCATATGATTTATCAGGTAGTCATAAGGAGCCTTCTCGATAAGCCTGTTCATAAGAGACATAAGTGTTTCAGGGAAGTCCTCAAGGTGTATCGGGCAGTCCCCTTCTGTTATATTCGCCATATTTTAGATTTGCTTCGCCTCAAGAAGTCTTGACTTTAGGAAGTGATAATGGGTAGTGTAGTAGTTAACTGTCCAGTTAATATTATTCTTTGAAGAGATTTAGTAAGTTGGACTAATCCAACGGCACTAATAACCCGGCTCTTCCCGGGGGGAGGTGTTAGCCTAGAGGTAGTAGGCCGCCGCCTTAGGCCTGTAAGTTCCGATCTGAGTCCCCAGCTTCATAAAAAACAGCAAGATGAAGAGATATGGGGTCACGGTTACTAGCACTGTGAAACTTTTGTATACGATGTTCTTATTCTTGCTGTAAAAGGCTAATAATCGGCGGATTATTAGAGATTCTTCTGGAGCCTTCAGAAAATACGCCCTATCAAGAACGTTGCACGGACACGCCCCCCCAGACTTTTATTTTGTTTTGCTTAACTAATATTTTGTATGAGTCTGCCTACTTTTTATAAGCCTTAATAAACTTTTTGATGTTTTAATTTCATGGGGTCACTTTGGAATTACTATTTACTATTGGAGCTCACTCACTGAAACGGAGAGGGACTATTTTTGCTAATGTAACTATTAGTCATATTGTAGCTATCTTAGGGTTTATTTTATAGGTAAGTATTTAGTTTTAAATAGGAAAAATGTATTTAATTATAGGAATATTTAGATTTAGATTAATTTAAATAATATTTAAGTTAGGGGGATGTTAGGGTGTTAGGGTTAGACTTAGGTTTAGGTGTTAATTCATTTAATATAGTGACGGCAGTGTAGGGGGGTAGATTAGGGGTTAATCAATGTACTGTAGGTGGAGGCGGTGTATGGGGGGGCAGGATAGGGGTTAATAAATGTAATGTAGGTGGCGGAGGACTCCGGGAGCGGCGGTTTAGGGGTTAAACAATAGTGATGTCCCGAACTGTTCGCCCGCGAACGGTTCACAGCGAACATAGGTTGTTCGCGTTTGTGGGCGAACACATGGCGATGTTCAATCCGCCCCTATGTGTTATCATTGTGGAAACTTTGACCCTTTATGTCACAGCCGCCTGACGCATTAGAGCCAATCAACATCAGACACTCCCTCACAGACACTCCCAGCTACTCGGAATCCGCCATTTTAGACTCATAACGACCTTGCTTTTTTAATGAGAGGACGTGTTGTGTTTTTGCTCCTGACATTAATAGGAAAAACATAGCTAGGCTAGTGTATTTACAGTCCAGAAGGACTCCACTCATCTCTGCTGCAAGCACAGCACCCCAAAAAGCCCTTTTTAGGGCTATATTTTGTGCCGTTTTTTTGTTTTTTTTTTTTTTATTAGCATTTGCCTGGCTTTCAGCTGTGTGTTTAAGGCTCACAGCATATGCTGTGACTACTGCCACCACTGATATCTCCCTAACAACATTAGTTTAAATTTAACTAACCCAAAAATATAATTATTTTTCTAGTGTAATTTTTTTTCATTTTCTATCAGGCCAGTGTCACACAGCATATACTCTGGTTCATTGCTCTGTGCCAGCCAGCAGCCAGCAGTGTTAATATCCGTTTATAACATTATTTTTAATTTAAAAAAAAAACACAAAAAAATATTTTTCTAGTGTAATCTAATTACATTTACTATCATGCCTGTGTCTGTCAGGCTCACTCAGCATTAATATACCTCTTTTTTTTTCAGTCTTTTGGTTAATTGGTCTGTGCCAGGCAGCCACCCAGCACTCATATTTATTTTTCTTTCACCTTAATTTTAATATTAAAAAAAAAAAAGTTTAAATTTGTTTGCTAGTGTAATCAAATCTAATTTTCTATGCGGCCTGTGTGTTTTGCTGACATAGAGAGCCTACTGTGTTTATTTGCTGCCCTCCCTAGTCTATGAGCCACGACTCATATGTGTTTAACCTTTTTTTAATTTCCCCCCCCAAAAAATAATTTCAATCATTTTTCTAGTGTAATCTAATAGTATTTTCTATCAGGCGTGTGTGTATCCGACATACATAGCCTACTGTTTTTAATAGCTGCCCTTCCAAGGCTATCAGCCACGACTCATATGTATGTGCTTAACCTTTTTCTTAAAATTTCCAAAAAAAAGTCTTTAAATCATTATGCTAGTGTAATCTAATTGTATTTTCTATCAGGCCTGTGTCTAACTGTCTATCTGACTTACACAGCATACTGTTGTTATAATTGCTGCCCTACGTAGCAGCCAGCCAGTGCGACCACTCATAGAGTCATATGTGCATTGCACTTCTTAACATAATTTTAATATTAAAATCTAAAATTTTAAAATATTTTGCTAGTGTAATGTAACTTAATTTTCTTTCAGTCCTGTGTTTTTGTCACTTACACAGCATACTGTGTTAAATTACTGCCCTACCTACCATCCACGATTCATATCTGCCAGCCTGTCTGCCAGGCCCAAGTAGCCAATTAGTGGCACCAATCACAATTCTTGTAACAGTAATAATAAAAAAAAAAAACATAATTTTTTGGACTGCAAATATTCAGTCTCCTAGGGCCATTGAATTTCATTTACCTCCTGCCTGCCACTGCCAGCCTTTTGTGCCAGGCCGTCTAGCCAACTATTTACACCAATCATAATTGTTGTCACAGTCAGACAGTATAGTTATTAATTTAAATAAAAAATTTTTTTAGTGTTGATCATAACCCTCAGTTTTCTCGTGCCTTTGAATTGCACTTTTCTACAGCCTTCCAAGCCTGTGTGCCAGGCCTACTTAAAAAATATTTACACCAATCATATTTGTTGTGACAGTATTCTAATAATTAAAAATTAAAATTTTTGGTAATAGTTGCTGTGATTTGAATCCTCAGTTTGCTGGTGCCATTGAATAGCACTTTCCTCCTGCCTTGCAGCCTGCTGTGTTCCAGGCCAACCTAGCCAATTGTTGTCAGCAATCATATTTCTGTTAACAGTATTGCAAAAATTGTCAATCATCACTGTTTAGACTGTCAGTAATCAGTTTCCTAGTGTCCTTGAATTGCATCTCCCTCCTGCCTGGCATCCTTTTGTGCCAGGCTGTCTTGCCAACTATTTACACCAATCCTAATTTTGTGTCACAGTATAGTTACTAATTAAAATTAAAAAAATCTTTATTGTTGATGATCTTAACCCTCAGTTTGCTCGTGCCTTTGAATTGCACTTTTCTACAGCCTTCCAAGCCTGTGTGCCAGGCCTACTTAAAAAATATTTACACCAATCATATTTGTTGTGACAGTATTCTAATAATTAAAAATTAAAATGTTTGGTAATAGTTGCTGTGATTTGAATCATCAGTTTGCTGGTGCCATTGAATAGCACTTTCCTCCTGCCTTGCAGCCTGCTGTGAGCCAGGCCTACCTAGCCAATTGTTGTCAGCAATCATATTTCTGTTAACAGTATTTCAAAAATTGTCAATCATCACTGTTTAGACTGTCAGTAATCAGTCTCCTAGTTTCCTTGAATTGCATCTCCCTCCTGCCTGACATCCTTTTGTGCCAGGCCGTCTTGCCAACTATTTACACCAATCCAAATTTTTTGTCACAGTATAGTTACTAATTACAATTAAAAAAATCTTTATTGTTGATGATCTTAACCCTCAGTTTGCTCGTGCCTTTGAATTGCACTTTTCTACAGCCTTCCAAGCCTGTGTGCCAGGCCTACTTAAAAAATATTTACACCAATCATATTTGTTGTGACAGTATTCTAATAATTAAAAATTAAAATTTTTGGTAATAGTTGCTGTGATTTGAATCCTCAGTTTGCTGGTGCCATTGAATAGCACTTTCCTCCTGCCTTGCAGCCTGCTGTGAGCCAGGCCCACCTAGCCAATTGTTGTCAGCAATCATATTTCTGTTAACAGTATTGCAAAAATTGTCAATCATCACTGTTTAGACTGTCAGTAATCAGTCTCCTAGTTTCCTTGAATTGCATCTCCCTCCTGCCTGCCATCCTTTTGTGCCAGGCCGTCTTGCCAACTATTTACACCAATCCAAATTTTTTGCCACAGTATAGTTACTAATTAAAATTAAAAATTTTTTTATTGTTGATGATCTTAATCCTCAGTTTGCTCGTGCTTTTGAATTTCACTTTTCTACAGCCTTCCAAGCCTGTGTGCCAGGCTTACTTAAAAAATATGGGTGTTAATCCAAGACCGCTTGGATTCATTTTTGTATTGGGTGCAGCTAATTATGCAGGCCATATAGAGCTGACAACATTCAGTGTTGTATCAGCTATGAAAATAATAAGAACTGTACTATCAAAATACAGACAATGAAGGGCCTATGAAGACTGAGCAAAGGTTGGATTGTAGTATTTTGTTCGGCTAATCATGATGGCCATGTAGACCGCCCGTAACAGGGATGAAAGTGCTAAGAATAGTACTAATTGAAACAACAGAGTTAGCCATGGGTGTTAGTCTAAGACCACTCGGCTTTTTTTTGGGTTTGGGTGCAGCTAATCATGAAGGACAGATAGACCTGCCACCATTTGGTGTTGTAACAGGTATGAAAATGCAAAGAACAGTACTACATAACACAACCTACTTACCATGGGTCCCAGAACATATGTTTGGTTGTTATATTTTGTAAGGGTAATCATGCAGGCCATATAGACCTCCACCGATAGGGTGAGTATGAGTAACAGCTATTAAAATGCGAAGGACATTACTAATTAACACAACATAGTTGCCCTGAGTAGGCTGAGAAACTAGTTGCTGTGTTAATAAAGATTTTTTATACTTTTATACACTTGCTATTGTGTGTATTTTTTTCACCTCCTGTGATAAATTATATCGTTGATCCTGGTTCCTGTTGAGGATTGCTGTTTTAAGTCTACTTGGCGACGTTTTGGCTCCAGTTTGCTGAGATTGCACTTGCAGGTGCCCACCATCTTGTAAGTGCAAGCTATTGGTATTATTTTCCCCTTGTCCTGATGATATTGGGCCATGTCGTGTTGCTTTTTCCTTTATCCATAGGCACATATACATTGGAGTGTCAGAGGATTCCTGACTGTTTGGATACAGTGTGCTGAACCACTGAGAAGTGTCAGTCTGCTCTACTAGCACCAGTGGGGTGCTTTATGTTTGTGAGTATTCACATTCTCATATTGCTGCTCATTTTACCTGTACTGGCGATATTAGGCCATGGTGGCGCCTCTGTTTTTTATTCTTTTTTAGATTCCATACTACAGGATAGCCATCCTTTGACAGAGTGCAGCCTCAAACATCTGGGAATTGTCATTACCCTGGACTCATAGACTTTCACATTACCATTATTTGGTTTTGAATTGGTTTTAATATTTTTTCCAATCTATGTTTATATTCTAGTAATATATATATATATATATATATATATTCTCATATATGCACTGAAATCTTGCTATCCCCTGCTTTTCTGTCATTTTACAACAAATCCCTCTTTTTTTGGTACGTGAACTCAGGCCCTGCACTGAAATCTTGCTATCCCCTGCTTTTCTGTCATTTTACAACAAATCCCTCTTTTTTTTGGTACGTGAACTCAGGCCCTGCACTGAAATCTTGCTATCCCCTGCTTTTCTGTCATTTTACAACAAATCCCTCTTTTTTTGGTACGTGAACTCAGGCCCTGCACTGAAATCTTGCTATCCCCTGCTTTTCTGTCATTTTACAACAAATCCCTCTTTTTTTGGTACGTGAACTCAGGCCCTGCACTGAAATCTTGCTATCCCCTGCTTTTCTGTCATTTTACAACAAATCCCTCTTTTTTTGGTACGTGAACTCAGGCCCTGCACTGAAATCTTGCTATCCCCTGCTTTTCTGTCATTTTACAACAAATCCCTCTTTTTTTGGTACGTGAACTCAGGCCCTGCACTGAAATCTTGCTATCCCCTGCTTTTCTGTCATTTTACAACAAATCCCTCTTTTTTTGGTACGTGAACTCAGGCCCTGCACTGAAATCTTGCTATCCCCTGCTTTTCTGTCATTTTACAACAAATCCCTCTTTTTTTGGTACGTGAACTCAGGCCCTGCACTGAAATCTTGCTATCCCCTGCTTTTCTGTCATTTTACAACAAATCCCTCTTTTTTTGGTACGTGAACTCAGGCCCTGCACTGAAATCTTGCTATCCCCTGCTTTTCTGTCATTTTACAACAAATCCCTCTTTTTTTGGTACGTGAACTCAGGCCCTGCACTGAAATCTTGCTATCCCCTGCTTTTCTGTCATTTTACAACAAATCCCTCTTTTTTTGGTACGTGAACTCAGGCCCTGCACTGAAATCTTGCTATCCCCTGCTTTTCTGTCATTTTACAACAAATCCCTCTTTTTTTGGTACGTGAACTCAGGCCCTGCACTGAAATCTTGCTATCCCCTGCTTTTCTGTCATTTTACAACAAATCCCTCTTTTTTTGGTACGTGAACTCAGGCCCTGCACTGAAATCTTGCTATCCCCTGCTTTTCTGTCATTTTACAACAAATCCCTCTTTTTTTGGTACGTGAACTCAGGCCCTGCACTGAAATCTTGCTATCCCCTGCTTTTCTGTCATTTTACAACAAATCCCTCTTTTTTTGGTACGTGAACTCAGGCCCTGCACTGAAATCTTGCTATCCCCTGCTTTTCTGTCATTTTACAACAAATCCCTCTTTTTTTGGTACGTGAACTCAGGCCCTGCACTGAAATCTTGCTATCTCCTGCTTTTCTGTCATTTTACAACAAATCCCTCTTTTTTTGGTACGTGAACTCAGGCCCTGCACTGAAATCTTGCTATCCCCTGCTTTTCTGTCATTTTACAACAAATCCCTCTTTTTTTGGTACGTGAACTCAGGCCCTGCACTGAAATCTTGCTATCCCCTGCTTTTCTGTCATTTTACAACAAATCCCTCTTTTTTTGGTACGTGAACTCAGGCCCTGCACTGAAATCTTGCTATCCCCTGCTTTTCTGTCATTTTACAACAAATCCCTCTTTTTTTGGTACGTGAACTCAGGCCCTGCACTGAAATCTTGCTATCCCCTGCTTTTCTGTCATTTTACAACAAATCCCTCTTTTTTTGGTACGTGAACTCAGGCCCTGCACTGAAATCTTGCTATCCCCTGCTTTTCTGTCATTTTACAACAAATCCCTCTTTTTTTGGTACGTGAACTCAGGCCCTGCACTGAAATCTTGCTATCCCCTGCTTTTCTGTCATTTTACAACAAATCCCTCTTTTTTTGGTACGTGAACTCAGGCCCTGCACTGAAATCTTGCTATCCCCTGCTTTTCTGCCATTTTACAACAAATCCCTCTTTTTTTGGTACGTGAACTCAGGCCCTGCACTGAAATCTTGCTATCCCCTGCTTTTCTGTCATTTTACAACAAATCCCTCTTTTTTTGGTACGTGAACTCAGGCCCTGCACTGAAATCTTGCTATCCCCTGCTTTTCTGCCATTTTACAACAAATCCCTCTTTTTTTGGTACGTGAACTCAGGCCCTGCACTGAAATCTTGCTATCCCCTGCTTTTCTGCCATTTTACAACAAATCCCTCTTTTTTTGGTACGTGAACTCAGGCCCTGCACTGAAATCTTGCTATCCCCTGCTTTTCTGTCATTTTACAACAAATCCCTCTGTGTGTGTGTGTGTGTGTATATATATATATATATTGAGCAATTGAATTTAGTCTGTTAAAATTAAGTCCTGCATTTTTTGTAATGATTTTTTTCCTATGTCTCAATTCTAATGTCTAGTTAATTGCCATGTGATGCTCACTCCTTATCAATACTTGCTATAACTCTAAAATTTATAGTTTTCTTATGTCACAGTTTTAACCCCCCTCCAAATTTTATTGTCTGTTTACTTAACTCATCTCACCCTGACCAGATTCTAACATTCCAATTGGCCTTACCAACTGTCTTTGATTAGCAATTAATTAAATTTAGTGGACTCAGCTGACTGCCCTACCTGTATATATTTCAGACTAGCTTGGGGAAGTGCATTGCACAGGGGTTTGTGCATTGGTAACAGGGCTGTGCACTTTTAACAATAGCATATGTTCACATTTTCAAAGTGAACATTTTATAAGTGAGGCATTAATTTTTAAGAATTATACAAGAATTAAACAAGGATTGGGCAAGGGGCAAGACACAAGGCAAGTACTCTTGTAATACTATGTTTTTTGTATCTCATTGTATCCTTTTGCAAGTGCTGCTGTAACACTGTGTCTTATGTGTTTACTTGGCTCCCACTTTCATAATAATGCTCAATATCTTCATATTCCTTTTTGCTACCTCTTGTCTCTATAACAAACTACATTACTCACTTACTCCTTCTCCCTCTCCACCTGCACTGTTCATTAGCCCATCTCTCTTATACTCACCTTACTTTTGTACTCATGAACTCTACTTATTCCTAAATACTCTCTCTCCCCCCTGCACTTCAGTTAAACAACAGTCTCATTACTGCAAATCTGCTTCTCATCTCATGTCACTCTCCCTCTTGCTCATACTAGCTGCTGGCGACATCTCCCCTAATCCTGGTCCCTCACAACCTCCTAACCTTTCACATCCTTGTGTGCCTTTCAATAGACTTCATAAACTAAACTCTGGTAACCTTAATCGCATTCCTCTTACATCTAAAAACCCCTCCCCCTTCACTTGTGCACTCTGGAACTCTCGCTCTGTTTGCAACAAGCTAACTTCTATCCATGATCTCTTTATCTCCCACTCTCTTAACCTTCTGGCTCTTACAGAAACCTGGCTCTCTACTTCAGACACAGCATCCATTGCTGCACTGTCACATGGGGGTCTCCATTTCAGCCACACTCCTAGTTCTGGCAATAGACAAGGAGGTGGTGTCGGTATTTTACTTTCCTCTCGTTGCACCTTCCAACAAATACAGCCCTTCTCTTCACTCACATTTTCTTCATTTGAAGCACACATGATTCGGTTATTCTCTCCCCTCTCTATACGTGTTGCAGTCATATACCGCCCCCCTGGCTCCCCAACTCAATTTTTAGATCACTTTGCTGCCTGGCTTCCTTATTTCCTTTCCTCAGACACCCCTGCCCTCATTCTTGGTGACTTCAACATCCCCCTTAACAATCCCACTGCCTCATCTGCTAAACAACTTCTGCAACTCACTTCCTCTTTCGGTCTGTCACAATGGACTGATTCTCCCACTCACAAAGACGGTCACTCCCTTGACCTGATCTTTAGCTATCGATGCACTCTCTCAAACTTCTCAAACTCCCCTTTTCCTCTTTCTGACCACCATCTCCTTACCTGCAACATATCATCCCTTCCTACAACTCTCCCACCTTCTACTCCTCACACCAAACTTCACAGAAGCATTAGGTCTTTAGATCACCAACAACTTGCTAATTCCCTTCAACCACTCTTCTCATCCTTCTCCTCCTTTTCCTGCCCTGAACAATCTATCTGCCACTATAATTCCACCCTTATATCCGTCCTTGACAATCTCGCCCCTCTTACCACTGCTAGGAAATCACACACTCATCCCCAGCCCTTGCATACTCCTCTGACACGGTACCTACGCAGATGTTCCCGTACTGCTGAACGGCATTGGAGAAAATCACGGAGTTCAGCTGATTTTCTTCATTACAAATTCATCTTGAACTCCTACTACTCTGCCCTTAATCTCCACAAGCAACACTACTTCTCTACTCTTATCTCTAATCTTTCTTCAAACCCAAAACGTCTGTTCTCCACTTTCAATACTCTCCTCCGCCCTCCCCCACTTCCTAATACAACTTCTCTGTCAGCTCAAGACTTTGCCAGTCACTTCATTAACAAAATTGATTCCATCAGACATGAAATCAGCTCTCAACACAATTCAATTCAGTCCCCCCCTCAAATACTCTCACTCAACCACAACCCTCATAACCTGAAACTTAGTTCATTCTCCCCTGTTACTGAGGACGAAGTTTCAGCACTTATACTGCGCTCTCACCTCACTACCTGTCCTCTTGACCCTATCCCCTCACAGCTGCTCCCCTCTCTCTCTGCTACCCTTACCCCTATACTAACACACATTTTCAACCTCTCCCTCAGCACTGGTACATTTCCCTCATCAATGAAACATGCACTGGTCACACCTATCCTCAAAAAACCTTCCCTTGATCCTACCTCCCCATCCAACTACCGCCCAATTTCCCTCCTCCCTCTTGCTTCAAAGCTTCTCGAAAAACTAGTATATGCACGCCTATCCCATTTCCTTACGTTAAACTCCCTTCTTGACCCGCTGCAATCTGGATTTCGTCCCTATCACTCCACAGAGACAGCTATTGTTAAAGTCACCAATGACCTACTTACAGCTAAATCAAAAGGCCACTTCTCTCTGCTTATCCTCCTTGATCTGTCCGCAGCCTTTGACACTGTCGACCACCCTCTTTTGCTCCAAACCCTCCAATCCTTCGGTATCTGTGACACAGCCCTTTCGTGGCTCTCCTCCTACCTGTCAAACCGTACCTTCAGTGTAGCCTTCTCTGGGGCCTCCTCTGCCCCGTCATCACTTTCTGTCGGAGTACCGCAAGGCTCTGTCCTCGGCCCCCTTCTCTTCTCAATCTATACGTCATCACTAGGTTCCCTTATTAAGTCCCACGGTTTCCAATATCATTTGTATGCCGATGACACCCAAATCTACTTCTCTGCACCAGAACTATCTCCTTCCTTGCTAACCCGTATCACTAACTGTCTTTCTCACATCTCTTCCTGGATGTCCTCTCACTACCTCAAGCTAAATCTCTCCAAAACTGAACTCCTCATTTTCCCCCCTTCTTCCAAAATCTCCACCCCCAATATCTCTATAACTGTCGACAACTCCATCATTACCCCTACCCCGCATGCCCGAGGTCACATTTGACTCAGATCTTTCCTTCACTCCTCACATTCAGTCCTTGGCTACAGTCTGCCGCTTCCACCTTAAAAGCATCTCTAAAATTAGACACTTCCTTACACAAGACACAACTAAGATTTTAATCCACTCTCTCATTCTTTCCCGCCTTGATTACTGCAACTCTGTCCTCTCTGGTCTCCCCACCTGCCGCCTAGCTCCTTTACAATCCATAATGAATGCCTCTGCCAGACTCATCTTCCTTACATGTCGCTCTTCATCTGCTGCGCCTCTCTGCCAATCCCTTCACTGGCTTCCTCTTGCCTCTAGGATCAAACACAAAACTCTCACTCTTACATACAAAGCCCTCAACTGCACTGCTCCCCCCTACATCTCAGACCTTGTCTCAAGATACTCTCCCTCCCGTCCCCTTCGCTCTGCTCATGACCTCCTACTCTCCTCCTCTCTTGTCACCTCATCACACTCCCGTTTACAGGACTTCTCCAGACTGGTTCCCATCCTGTGGAACTCTCTGCCTCGCTCCACAAGACTCTCTTCTAGTTTTAAAAGCTTCAAGTGCTCCTTAAAGACTCTACTGTTCAGGGACGCATACAACCTACGCTAACCTTTCCTAATACCAGTTCCTCTCCTCCAATGCAATCCCCTGAACCCTCTTAGCATGTAAGCCTAAAAGTCCAGCTGTTTGTAGATCACCTTCTTAAGAGCTGACTACAACAGTGCAACTCTTGGCAGGGCTCTCTACCCTATAATTGTTTTGTTGTACTCCCCCTTTGTTTATAGTGCTGCGGAATCTGTTGGCACTCTACAAATAACCGATAATAATAATAATAATATATAGTTTTTTACTATTATCATTTTCAGCATTGTGGTTACTTACTTATGTCCACATTTTAGATTTTTTAGGGTTTTATTTATAGTTTTATAATTGTTGCTATTATCATATTTCTAGATTTAGGCCTGTTTTTTTCTGTCGAGACATTACAAGCACTACCATATCACCTATTATATTGGAACTGAGGAAGCGCCCCCTAAGGGCGTGGTGTGTCCACTGAGTACACACCACTCTCTCCATACATACTTATGTACATATACACGTGTCTGTATTTTATATCTTTAGGTATAATCAGACCTCATAACTTTATCACATTGTGTACATATACATGTGTCTTTATCTTATATCTGTAAGTATAATCAGATCTCACTACTTTATCACATTGTGTACTTATACATGTGTCTGTATCTTATATCTGTAGGTATAATCAGATCTCATTACTTTAACACATTGTGTACATATACATGCTTCTTTATCTTATATCTGTAAGTATAATCAGATCTCATTACTTTATCACACTGTGTACATATACATGTGTCTTTATCTTATATCTGTAGTTATAATCAGATCTCATTACTTTATCACATTGTGTACATATACATGTGTCTTTATCTTATATATGTAAGTATAATCATATCTCATTACCTTATCACATTGTGTACATATACATGTGTCTGTATCTTATATCTGTAGGTATAATCAGATCTCATTACTGTATGACATTGTGTACATATACATGTGTCTTTATCTTATATCTGTAGTTATAATCAGATCTCATTACTTTATCACATTGTGTACATATACAGTACATGTGTCTTTATCTTATACCTGTAAGTATAATCAGATCTCATTACTTTATCACATTGTGTACATATAAGTGTCTTTATCTTATATCTGTAGGTATAATCAGATTTCATTACTGTATCACATTGTGTACATATACATGTGTCTTTATCTTATATCTGTAGATATAATCAGATATCATTACTTTATCACATTGTGTACCTATGCATGTGTCTGTATCTTATATCTGTAGGTACAATCAGATCTCATTACTGTATCACACTGTGTACATATACATGTGTCTTTATCTTACATATGTAGGTATAATCAGATCTCATTACTTTATCACACTGTGTACATATACATGTGTCTTTATCTTATATCTGTAGGTATAATCAGACTTCATTACTTTATCACATTGTGTACATATACATGTGTCTTTATCTTATATCTGTAGGTATAATCAGACTTCATTACTTTATCACATTGTGTACATATACATGTGTCTTTATCTTATATCTGTAGGTATAATCAGACTTCATTACTTTATCACATTGTGTACATATACATGTGTCTTTATCTTATATCTGTAGGTATAATCAGATTTCATTACTTTATCACATTGTGTACATATACAGTACATGTGTCTTTATCTTATATCTGTAGGTATAATCAGACCTCATTACTTTATCACATTGTGTACATATACATGTGTCTTTATCTTATATCTGTAGGTATAATCATATCTCATTACTGTATCACATTGTGTACATATACATGTGTCTGTATCTTATATCTGTAGGTATAATCAGATCTCATTACTTTATCACATTGTGTACATATACATGTTTCTTTATCTTAAATCTGTCTGTAAAATAAAGACCAACATCGCTATATGCAGACAGCATACACTGTCTTCATTTATCATTGCACAAGCATTTCTTGTGAAATGCTTATGCAATGCCACCCCTGCACATTTGTGGCCTATCAGCCACTAGCAAAGGGTGTCAGTCATCCCAATCATATCTGATCATGATGATTGCAGTCCGCCTAAAAGGTGGCGGACGAGTTAAGAAGCAGTGGTCTTATGACCGCTGCTACTTAATTTATAATTCCGTCGAGCTGGAAACATCAGGCGGAGAAAACAGCTTCCACTGCTTATTAAATCTCCCCTTTATAGAGAACAATGGAAAATTAACATTTTACTACCTTATCTTTTCTATAACCCGCTGGGAGTGTAATTTCTTCTGCTGGCTGTGTTTACAAAGCCTATCTATAGCTTGGACCTAAGACCTGAAATTTTTAGAATAGGTGGGGATACCACAGGGTAAATCAACTATTTCAAATGCCAATATAAGGGTAAAGGAAATACTTGTAAATAATTGAAAACACTCCAGCAGGTAAAGTAAATCATTGGGAATAAATTAAAGGGGAGAACATTTTTGAGTAAACTGTCCCTTTAAAGGAGCATGAAACCAAAATCTTTTCTTTTGAGATTCAATTTACTTTGTTTTCATGGTATGCTTTGTTGAAGAAATACCTTTGTAGGTAACACGCACATTCCTGCATACATTATCAGTAAAATACCGTTTAGACATCCTCTGTATTGAACAGGAATATGCAACTCATTTATTTCATAGACAGTTGTTACAGATGTGCATTCATTTCATTAGTGCTAACTTTACCCTTCTTCATAGACCCTGCGCTATAGAACTGATCCAGCCACAATAATCCTCCTACTGGCGCAGATCCTGGACTCTGTGAAGAAGCTACAGGTAAGTACTAAAGCTATAGGTAAGTATTAAAGCTACAGGTAAGTACTAAAGTTATAGGTAAGTACTAAAGCTACAGGTAAGTACTAAAGTGATAGGTAAGTACTAAAGCTATAGGTAAGTACTAAAGCTACAGGTAAGTACTAAAGTTATAGGTAAGTACTAAAGATATAGGTAAGTACTAAAGCTACAGGTAAGTACTAAAGCTATAGGTAAGTACTAAAGCTACAGGTAAGTACTAAAGCTATAGGTAAGTATTAAGCTACAGGTAAGTACTAAAGCTACAGGTAAGAACTAAAGCTATAGGTAAGTACTAAAGCTACAGGTAAGTGCTAAAGCTATAGGTAAGTACTAAAGCTACAGTTAAGTACTAAAGCTATAGCTAAGTACTAAAGATACAGGTAAGTACTAAAGCTACAGTTAAGTACTAAAGCTATAGCTAAGTACTAAAGCTATAGGTAAGTACTAAAGCTACAGGTAAGTACTAAAGCTATAGCTAAGTACTAAAGCTACAGGTAAGTACTAAAGCTACAGGTAAGTACTAAAGCTATAGCTAAGTACTAAAGCTATAGGTAAGAACTAAAGCTACAGGTAAGTACTAAAGCTATAGGTAAGTACTAAAGCTGCAGGTAAGTACTAAAGATATAGCTAAGTACTAAAGCTACATGTAAGTACTAAAGCTATAGCTAAGTACTAAAGCTACAGGTAAGTACTAAAGCTATAGCTAAGTACTAAAGCTATAGGTAAGTACTAATCTATAGCTAAGTACTAAAGCTACAGGTAAGTAGTAAAGCTATAGGTAAGTACTAAAGCTACAGGTAAGTACTAAAGCTATAGGTAAGTACTAAAGCTACAGGTAAGTACTAATCTATAGCTAAGTACTAAAGCTACAGGTAAGTACTAAAGCTACAGGAAAATACTAAAGCTATATCAAAGTACTAAAGCTATAGGTAAGTACTAAAGCTACAGGTAAGTACTAAAGCTATAGGTAAGTATTAAAGCTACAGGTAAGTACTAAAGTTATAGGTAAGTACTAAAGCTACAGGTAAGTACTAAAGTGATAGGTAAGTACTAAAGCTATAGGTAAGTACTAAAGCTACAGGTAAGTACTAAAGTTATAGGTAAGTACTAAAGATATAGGTAAGTACTAAAGCTACAGGTAAGTACTAAAGCTATAGGTAAGTACTAAAGCTACAGGTAAGTACTAAAGCTATAGGTAAGTATTAAGCTACAGGTAAGTACTAAAGCTACAGGTAAGAACTAAAGCTATAGGTAAGTACTAAAGCTACAGGTAAGTGCTAAAGCTATAGGTAAGTACTAAAGCTACAGTTAAGTACTAAAGCTATAGCTAAGTACTAAAGATACAGGTAAGTACTAAAGCTACAGTTAAGTACTAAAGCTATAGCTAAGTACTAAAGCTATAGGTAAGTACTAAAGCTACAGGTAAGTACTAAAGCTATAGCTAAGTACTAAAGCTACAGGTAAGTACTAAAGCTACAGGTAAGTACTAAAGCTATAGCTAAGTACTAAAGCTATAGGTAAGAACTAAAGCTACAGGTAAGTACTAAAGCTATAGGTAAGTACTAAAGCTGCAGGTAAGTACTAAAGATATAGCTAAGTACTAAAGCTACATGTAAGTACTAAAGCTATAGCTAAGTACTAAAGCTACAGGTAAGTACTAAAGCTATAGCTAAGTACTAAAGCTATAGGTAAGTACTAATCTATAGCTAAGTACTAAAGCTACAGGTAAGTAGTAAAGCTATAGGTAAGTACTAAAGCTACAGGTAAGTACTAAAGCTATAGGTAAGTACTAAAGCTACAGGTAAGTACTAATCTATAGCTAAGTACTAAAGCTACAGGTAAGTACTAAAGCTACAGGAAAATACTAAAGCTATATCAAAGTACTAAAGCTATAGGTAAGTACTAAAGCTACAGGTAAGTACTAAAGCTATAGGTAAGCACGAAAACTACAGGTAAGTACTAAAGTTACAGGTAAGTACTAATATTATAGCTAAGTACTAAAGCTACAGGTAAGTACTAAAGCTATAGCTAAGTACTAAAGCTACAGGTAAGTACTAAAGCTATAGGTAATTACTAAAGCTATAGGTAAGAACTAAAGCTACAGGTAAGTACTAAAGCTATAGCTAAGTACTAAAGCTACAGGTAAGTACTAAATCTATAGCTAAGTACTAAAGTTACAGGTAAGTACGAAAGCTATAGGTAAGTACTAAAGCTATATGTAAGTACTAAAGCTACAGGTAAGTACTAAAGCTATAGCTAAGTACTAAAGCTACAGGTAAGTACTAAAGCTATAGCTAAGTACTAAAGCTACAGGTAAGTACTAAAGCTATAGGTAAGTACTAAAGCTACAGGTAAGTACTAAAGCTATAGGTAAGTACTAAAGCTACAGGTAAGTACTAAAGATATAGGTAAGTACTAAAGCTACAGGTAAATACTAAAGCTACAGGTAAATACTAAAGCTATAGCTAAATACTAAAGCTATAGGTAAGTACTTAAGCTACAGGTAAGTACTAAAGCTATAGGTAAGTACTAAAGCTACAGGTAAGTACTAAAGCTATAGCTAAGTTCTAAAGCTACAGGTAAGTTCTAAAGCTATAGCTAAGTACTAAAGCTACAGGTAATTACTAAAGCTATTGCTAAGTACTAAAGCTACAGGTAAGTACTAAAGCTATAGGTAAGTACTAAAGCTAGAGATATGTACTAAAGCTATAGCTAAGTACTAAAGATACAGGTAAGTACTAAAGCTATAGCTAAGTACTAAAGCTACAGGTAAGTACTAAAGCTATAGGTAAGTACTAAAGCTACAGGTAAGTACTAAAGCTATATGTAAGTACTAAAGCTACAGGTAAGTGCTAAAGATATAGGTAAGAACTAAAGCTACAGATAAGTACTAAAGCTATAGCTAAGTACTAAAGCTACAGGTAAGTAATAAAGCTATAGATAAGTACTAAAGCTACAGGTAAGTACTAAAGCTATAGGTACGTACTAAAGCTACAGGTAAGTACTAAAGCTATAGCTAAGTACTAAAGCTACAGGTAAGTAATAAAGCTATAGCTAAGTACTAAAGCTACAGGTAAGTACTAAAGCTATAGGTAAGTACTAAAGCTATAGCTAAGTACTAAAGCTACAGGTAAGTACTAAAGTTATAGCTAAGTACTAAAGCTAGAGATAAGTACTTAAGCTATAGCTAAGTACTAAAGCTACAGGTAAGTAATAAAGCTATAGCTAAGTACTAAAGCTACAGGTAAGTACTAAAGCTATAGGTAAGTACTAAAGCTACAGGTAAGTACTAAAGCTATAGCTAAGTACTAAAGCTACAGGTAAGTACTAAATCTATAGGTAATTACTAAAGCTATAGGTAAGTACTAAAGCTACAGGTAAGTACTAAAGCTATAACTAAGTACTAAAGCTACAGGTAAGTACTAAAGCTATAGGTAATTACTAAAGCTATAGGTAAGTACTAAAGCTACAGGTAAGTACTAAAGCTATAGCTAAGTACTAAAGCTACAGGTAAGTACTAAAGCTATAGGTAATTACTAAAGCTATAGGTAAGTACTAAAGCTACAGGTAAGTACTAAAGCTACAGGTACGTACTAAAGCTATAGCTAAGTACTAAAGCTATAGGTAAGTAATAAAGCTATAGCTAAGTACTAAAGCTACATGTATGTACTAAAGCTATAGGTAAGTACTAAAGCTACAGGTAAGTACTAAAGCTATAGGTGAGTACTAAAGCTATAGGTAAGTACTAAAGCTATAGGTGAGTACTAAAGCTATAGGTAAGTACTAAAGCTACAGTTAAGTACTGAAGCTATAGGTAATTACTAAAGCTATAGCTAAGTACTAAAGCTACAGGTAAGTACTAAAGCTATAGGTGAGTACTAAAGCTATAGGTAAGTACTAAAGCTACAGGTAAGTACTAAAGCTATAGGTAATTACTAAAGCTATAGCTAAGTACTAAAGCTACAGGTAAGTACTAAAGCTATAGGTGAGCACTAAAGCTATAGCTAAGTACTAAAGCTATAGGTAAGTACTAAAGCTCTAGCTAAGTACTAAAGCTACAGACAGGTAAGACTGTGCCACCTAAAAACAAAGCAACATTTGCATTTATTTTAACTAAAACTAATGCAATTGTTTATGAATATTCATTATTTGTTTGTTTTAAATGAAACAAATAACAAATAGTGCAGAACACAAATATTGTGAAAAACTAATTTCTCTGAATATTTTTTCCGAATGATTCGTCTGAAATAAATTATTCAGTGCTGCACTAACAGTTATAATGTTGCAGCTGAGGATTCTATGTAGAGAGATGTGAATAATATTCTGTACATATCAGTGAATGAGTTTAAAAGTATATAGTCTTAGGTAGACTAATATACTATTGTTATGAAAAAACATAATTTATGTAAGAATTTATCTGATAAATTCATTTCTTTCATATTGGCAAGAGTCCATGAGCTAGTGAAGTCTGGGATATACATTCCTACCAGGAGGGGCAAAGTTTCCCAAACCTTAAATTGCCTATAAATACACCCCTCACCACACCCACAATTCAGTTTAACGAATAGCCAAGAAGTGGGGTGATATGAAAGGAGCGAAAGCATCAAAAATAAGGAATAGGAATAATTGTGCTTTATACAAAAAAATCATAATCACCACAAAAAGGGTGGGCCTCATGGACTCTTGCTAATATGAAAGAAATTAATTTATCAGGTAAGTTCTTACATACATTTTGTTTTCTTTCATGTAATTAGCAAGAGTCCATGAGCTAGTGACGTATGGGATAGCAGATAACCAAGATGTGGAACTTCCACGCAAGAGTCACTAGTAGAGAGGGAGGGATAAAATAAAGACAGCCAATTCCTCTGAAAAAATTAATGCACTACCCAAATCAAAAGTTTTCAATTTTTATAATGAAAAAAACTGAAATATAAGCAGAAGAATCAAACTGAAACAGCTGCCTGAAGTACTATTCTACCAAAAACTGCTTCTGAAGAAGAGAAAACATCAAAATGGTAGAATTTAGTAAAAGTATGCAAAGAAGAACAAGTCATCGGTTTGCAAATCTGATCAACAGAAGCTTCATTCTTAAAAGTCCAGGAAGTAGAAACTGACCTAGTAGAATGAGCCATAATCCTCAGAGGCGGGGATTAACCCGACTCCAAATAAGCATGATGAAACAAAAGCTTTAACCAAGATGCCAAAGAAAAGGCAGAAGCCTTCTGACCTTTCCTAAAACCAGAAAAGATAACAAATAGACTAGAAGTCTGTCTGAAATCTGAGTAGCTTCAACATAATATTTCAAAACTCTTACCACATTCAAAGAATGTAAGAATCTTACCAAAGAATTCTTAGGATTAGGACACAAGGAAGGGACAATAATTCCTCTACTAATGTTGTTAGAATTCACAACTTTAGGTAAAAATTGAAATGAGGACAGCAAAAACCACCTTATCCTGATGAAAAATCAGAAAAAGGAGATTCACAAGAAAGAACAGATAATTCAAAAAACTGTTCTAGCTGAAGAGATGTCTAAAAAGAACAATACTTTCCATGAAAGTAATTAATGTCCAAAGAAAGCATATGCTCAAACAGAAGAGCCTGTAAAGCCTGCAGAACCAAAATAAGACTCCAAGGAGGAGAAATTGGCTTAAATGACAGGCTTGATATGAACCAAAGCCTGAACAAAACAATGAATATCAGAAAGATTTAGCAATTCTTACTATGAAACAGCACAGAAAAAGCAGAGATTTGTCCTTTCAAGGAACATGCAGACAAAACCTTATGAAGAAACTATAAAATCCTAGGAATTCTAAAAGAATGCCAAGAGAATTCATAAGAAGAGCATCATGAGATGTAAATCTTCCAAACTCGATAATAAATCCTACTAGACACCGATTTACGAGCCTGCAACATAGTATTTATCACTGAGTCAAAGAAACTTCTATGACTAAGTACCAAGCGTTAAATTTACATACCATCAAATTAATAATTTGAATTCCTGATGAAAAAAACGAATGTTAAGATATAAGGTCTGGCCTTAATGGAAGTAACCAAGATTGGCAACTGGACATCTGAACAAGAACCATATACCAAAACCTGTGTGGCCATGCTGGAGCCACCAGCCACACCAAAGATTGGTCTCTGATGATTTAGAAAATCACTCTAAAAAGAAGAACCAGAGATAAAAAAAATATAGGCAGATTGATCATTTCAAAGGAAGTGTTAATGCATGCACTACTTCCGCCTCAGGATCCCAGGACCTGAATAGGCCCCTGGGAAGTTCCTTGTTTAGATGAGATGCCATCAGATCTATTTCTGGAAGCCCTCATATCTGAAAAATTGAAAAACATATCTGGGTAAAGAGACCATTCTCCCGGATGTAAAGCTTGATTAACAGAGATAATCCGCTTCCCAATTGTCTATATCTGGGAAAAAGACCACAGAAATTAGATAGGAGCTGGATTTAGCCCAAGCAAATATCCGAGATACTTCTGTCACAGCCTAAAGACTGGTAGTCCCACCCTGATGATTGACATACGCCACAGTTGTGACATTGTCTGTCTGAAAAAACGTCTCTTCTTCAAAAAGAAACCAAACTGAAGAACTCTGAGAATGCACAGAGTTCCAAAATATAAAATGGTAATCTCGCCTCCTGAGATTTCCAAACCCCTTGTGCTGACAGAAATCCTCAGACAGCCTCCCAACCTAAAAGACTCGCATCTGTAGAGATCATGGTCCAGGTTGAAAGAGCAGAAGAGACCTGTAGAACTAAATGATGGTGATCTTAGCCACCGAATCAAAGATAGTTAAACATTAGGATTCAAAGATATAAAAAGTGATATCCTAGAATCCCTGCACCATTATTCAGCATAAAAAACTGGAAAGGTTTCCTATGAAATGAGCAAAGGGAATCGAATCCAATGCTTCAGCCATGAAACCTAAAACTTCCATGCATATATAGCAACTTAAAGGAAATAATAGAGACTGAAGGTCCGACAAACGGAACCCAATAAACTTGTCACTTGTCTGTTAGAGACAAAAACATTAACACAATCTATCTGGAAACCTAAAAAAGGTGACCCTTGTGTGAGAAATCAAGGAGCTTTTGATAAAAAGATCCTCTAACCATGTCTAGAAGAAACAACAAAGTTGAATCGTATGAGATTCCGCAGAACGAAAAGACTGAGCCAGTACCACGATACCGTCCAAATAAGGAACACTGAGAACCTTGAAAAGATTCTTAGAGCTGTCGCTAGAGCAGAAGGAAAAGCAACAAATTGGTAATGATTGTAAAAAAAAGAGAATCTCAGAAAATAAAAATAATCTGAATGAAAACAGAAAATGAAGATATGCATCTATTGTATCTATTGTAAACAAATAATGCCATCACTGACCAAAAAGGCAGAATAGACCATATAAACACCATTCTAAAAGATGGTACACTTATATGACAGTTCAAAAAGATTTTCTATCTTTGGAACAATGAATAGTCTTGAATAAAACCCCAAAACCCAGTTCCTAAAATAAAACTGGAATAAATACCCCAGAAAACTCCAGGTCTGAGCAGCGCTTGAGCCCCAACGGGTGACCAACCGCACTTCACCAGTACCCAAAACATATAGGTCTGAAACACACTTCAGGAAAGTGTTAGTCTTACTGGAATAGCTGGAATATGATAGAGAAAAAAGACTTCTCACAGACGGTTTTACTCTGAAACCTATTCTGTACCCAAAGTGTAAGAAGTTTGGACCGAATAGAACCAAACAAATTTCAAAAAAGTCTTAACCTGCCCCTTACCAGCCAAGCTGGAATAAGAACCACACCTACATGCAAATTTTGGGGAGCTGACTTTGAACTTTTAAAAGGCTTAATTGAATGAAGAAAAAAACTTCCAATTATAAACATGTTACTTGGGGAAGAATTAAGGATTCCGTTCCTTAGTAAGAACAGAAAACTAATATAAGCTTAAAGTTTTAGTCTTAGAAGTCTTGAAGCCCAGAGTAACAGTTAAAGAATTTAATCCAATTATGAACCAAATAATTGATTATCTTGGAAAAAAAGAAATATGGATTTTAGAAATCAAATTAGCATTCCAAGATTGAAATCACAAAGTTCTTCTAGCTAAAATAGCTAAAGGCATAGATTAAACCTCATTTGCGAAAATATTTAATAAAATGACAACACAAATGAAATTATTAGCATGTTAATCAAGTTAAAGGACCAGTCAACACACTGGACTTGCACAATCAACAAATGCAAGATAACAAGACAATGCAATAGCACTTAGTCTGAACTTCAAAGTAGTAGATTTTGTCCTTTTAACAATGCTAAACATATCATAATCCGATACTTGATCTTAAAGTATCCAACCAGAAAGATGAAGCAATTGCAACATCAGCCAAATAAATTACAGGTCTAAGAAAAGTACCTGAAAATTATTTTCCTTAAATAAGATACGACCATCTGAAGGAAAAAAAATAAATACTATTTGCTATAAGAATAATAGTATATTTAGCAAGAGTAGAGATAGCCCCATTTACTTGGGGAATCTTTCCTCAAAACTGAAAACTTAACTGCCGGCAAAGAATACAATTTAAAAACCTTAAAGAAGGACTAAAAGAAAATTCTCAGTCTATTCCATTCCCTAGTATCAGGAACTGGAAAAAAAAACCTCTGAAGAAACCACAGAAGATAAATAAGCAGAATTTAAATGTTAGCTAGTTTTTAAAATCAAAAGAACTAGTTACTTCAAAATCCAAAATAATCAACACCTTTTGAACAAAGAACAAATGTACTCTATTAAAAAATAAAAAAGTAGATTTGTTAGTGTCAATATCTGATGAAGAAAAATTCCGAATGAGAAAAAACACCATCAGAGAAGGATAATTCATTATGTTGTTGGTCATTTGAAACTTCATCAACTAAAAAAGAAGTTTGAAAAAGACCTAAAAATTTTATTAGACGGCGGGATGTCAGACAAAGCCTTTAAAATAGAATCAGAAAAATATTCTTATAAATTTCTAAGTATATCTTAACATAAGATATAAAAAGAATAGCAATATATAAAGCATAAATACTAATGGATTCTGCATGTAAAAGTTTATCATGATAACTTATTACAAACCATAGCTAAAGATAAACATTCATAACATTAAAATAAATGAACTTAGCTTTGGTAGGACTGATATCAGTCAACAGGAATCCCTCAGCATTTCTTGATACAGGAACAGTGTTTGAATATCTTGCAATATGTAATAGAAAAAAAAACAACAACATATAAAGCAAAATTATCAAATTCCTTAAATGACAGTTTCAGGAATGGGAAAAAAAATGCAAAATAAACAAGCCTCTAGAAACCAGAAGCAACAAAAAAGTGAGACTTAAATAATGTGAGAAAAAAGTGGAACAAGTATGACGCCCACATTTTTGGCACCAAGTATGATGCCCACATTATTGGCGCCAAGTACAACGCCCATATTTTTTGGCGCCAGGTATGACGCCACATCCTCTGACGCCGAAAACGACACCCACATTTTTTGGCGCAAAAAAAACGTCTGAACACACATGCGTCAAAAAATGACGTAACTATGAACAAACTTCCGGCGTCAACTACGGCGCCGGAAATGACAAAATTTTGCGCCAAAAAAGTTTGTGCCAAAAATGACGCAATAAATTGAAGCATTTTCTGCCCCCGCGAGCCTAACAGCCCGCAGGGAAAAAAAGTCAATTGAAAATTGAAGGTAAGAAAAAAATATTTATTCATATGCATTATCCCAAATAATGAAACTGACAGTCTGAATGAAGGAATACTGATTATCCTGAATCATGGCAAACATAAGTTTAAACACATATATTTAGAAATTTATATATAAAGTGCCCAACCATAGCTTAGAGTGTCACAAATAAAATAAGACTTACTTACCCCAAGACACTCATCTACATAAAGTAGATAGCCAAACCAGTACTGAAACGAGAATCAGTAGAGGTAATGGTATATAAGAGTATATCGTCGATCTGAAAAGGGAGGTAGGAGAAGAAATCTCTACGACCGATAACAGAGAACCTATTAAATAGATCCCCTAGAGGAAGACCATTGTATTCAAATAGGCAATACTCTCTTCACATCCCTCTGACATTCACTGCACTCTGAGAGGAAAACCGGGCTTCAGCCTGCTGCGAAGCGCATATAAACGTAGAATCCAGCACAAACTTACTTCACCACCTCCATGGGAGGCAAAGTTTGTAAAACTGAATTGTGGGTGTGGTGAGGGGTGTATTTATAGGCATTTTAAGGTTTGGGAAACTTTGCCCCTCCTGGTAGGAATGTATATCCCATACGTCACTAGCTCATGGACTCTTGCTAATTACATGAAAGAAAGTTAAAGAAACAGACTAGTCAAAAATAAACTTTCATGATTCATATAAGGTATGCAATTTTAAACAACTTGCCAATCATCAAATGTGCTTTGTTCTCTTTGTATTCTTAGTTGAAAGCTAACCCTAAGTAGGCTCATATGCTAATTTATTGAAGGCCGCCTCTTATCTGAATGCATTTGACAGTTTTTCACAGCTAGAGGATGCCAGATTATGTGTCTGCCATATAGATAACATTGTGCTCACACCTGTGGTGTTGTTTATAATAAAGTACTAATTGGCTAAAACACAAGTTTGTCAAAAGAACTGAGGAAAGGGGGCAGTCTGCAGAGGCTTATATACAAGGTAATCACAGAGGTAAAAAGTGTATTAATATAACAGTGTTGGTTATGCAAATCTGGGGAATGGATAATACAGGGATTATCTATCGGCTAGATTACAAGTTTGGCGTTAGGCTTAAAAAGCAGAGTTGGCCGGTCCTAACGCTGCTTTTTAACGCCCGTTGGTATTACGAGTCTTGTAGGTACAGGTGTACCGCTCACTTTTTTGGCCAGACTCGGAAATACCACAAATCCACTTACGTCAATTGCGTATCCTCTTTTTTCAATGGGACTTGCATAGCGCCGGTATTACGAGTCTGCCAAAAAGTGAGCGGTAGACCCTCTCCTGTCAAGACTGGTACCGCATTTTAAAGTCAGTAGCTAAGAGTTTTACACTACAACGCCGTAGCATAAAACTCTTAACTATTCTGGGTTTTTTATCCTTCCAGATAAATTTAGAAAAATAACCATATAACTTTTTAGTATCTGAATTAGATATTAAAAAAGGTAAATTTTGCATAGCATAAAGAAGGTGGGGGAAGATGATCATTTTTATTAAATTTACCTTTGCAGAAATCGACAGAGGATAAGACGCCCAAAGCTGAAGATCCTCTTTAATTTTTACTAATAAAGGGGAATAATTTGCAGCATACCATAACTTTGGATTCCTGTGTAACTCTAATCCAAGGTATTTAATAGTATTTACGACTTTGAATGGAATATCCTCCGTACATGAAGGGCTATTACCAGAACACATCAGTTCACTTTTCTCAAGATTAACTAAATAACCCAAAAATTAACTAAACTCGACAAGAGTTTGTACAATTACTGGAATACATTGATAAACATTAACTACAAATAGCAGCATATCATCTGCATAAAGCAAGGTCTGAAGACTATGTGAACCTAATGAAATACCGGTTAACACATCACAAAATCTAACCGCTAAGGGTTGTAATGCCACATTAAATAAGAGAGGGGATAATGGGCAGCCCTGCCTGGTGCCTCAATATAAGATTATCTTTGGAGACTGGGTGCCATTTACCAACAGATAGGAAATAGGGTTTGAATAGATTTTATGAATATATCGAATAAAATTACCTAAGAACCCAAAAGTTTCCAGAGATCGAAATAGATGTTCCCAGGCAATAGAGTTAAAAGCCTTGACTGCGTCTAAAGTCAAAACAGCTGAATCAGATATTGGCGTCTTGTTTGACTCTTGATCTGGACTCCATGCGTAATCTAAAAAGGTGGTAGGTTTTCGAATATTCTTAGTCGAGTTTCTTGAAGACATAAACCCTGTCTGGTCCATATGAATCAACTTCTGTAAACAACAATTAAACCTAGCTGATATAATCCCGGCCATTATTTTATAATCAGTGTTGAGGACTGATATTGGCCTATAAGAAGCCGGATCTTCCGGGTTTTTGCCGCAAAATAATCCGAAATATCATTCTCTAAAAGATAGTAATTATTGTATAGATCTTCCAATACTGGTACCAATTCCTCCTTACAAGCTTTAAAGAATTTGTCAGGGAACCTGTCGGGACCAGCTGCTTTGTTCAATTTAAGTCTGTCAATTGTGTTACTAATCTCCTCTTGGGTTATTGGTTGATTTAACATTACCAACTCGTCTACATGGATCTTAGGAATGCTAATTTTGGACCAGAAAGCATTCTGGGTATGTTGATTGATATCAGTCGCAGTATACAATTGTTGATAATAATTATGAAATACCTGGCAAATTTCAGCTGGTTTAAAGAACCTGTCATCGCCACTTTTAATAACAGGGATAAAATTCCTCTTTTTTTCTATTTCTGGTGAGACACGCCAAGTGTTTTGCAGAGCACCCATGAAAGCTCTTATACTTTAAATTCAGTCTTGCCTCCTCCTCTTGAGATTTTTGTTTTAAAAAACCTCTCTTTCCTTTCTAGCCTCCAGATATGTTAACCAATTCAGGGAGGAAGGATCAAGATGAACTTTCCTATAAGCCGCCTTAACATTATTAGCCAATTGAAACCCCTGCTCCTTAATCTTTTTAGAGCGTTTACTCATATAAGCAATAATTTCTCCACGCATTACAGCTTTGGCGGTCTCCCAGAAAATCTCGACTTTATGCCTGCATTCAAAATTAAATATTGAAAATTCATGCCATACATTTTTAATCCAGGATGTAAATCTAGCATTAGCATATAAAAAACGCGGAAAACAAAAAACGGGTCCCACGGGCCCAGCCGCTTCTGGTCTAATAAAGAACAAGGAGATGATAGCATGATCGGATTTCACAAACTCACCAATACCAGCTTTAACTTGTCGTACCGCTAATAATTCTGAGATTAAAAAGAGATCAATCCTGGAAAAGGTCCTTTAGGCCTTAGACTCACATGTAAAAGCTCGAACCCGAGGATTTTGGATTCGCCAAATATCAATCAAACCGAATTTATTGCAAAATGTATTAAAATATTTAGCATTTTTCTCATATTCTGCAGCGTTCTTTTTTGAAAAACGATCCAATGCTGGGCAAATAGTCATGTTAAAATCTCCACATATAATTAAATTTTCCCTTTGATACTGGAATATTTTATTTTGGATCTGATCCTAAAATAAAATTGAAAATTTATTAGGTGCATAAATATTACAGAAAATATATTTTATACTATTAACCATGACTTGCAATAAGATGTATCTGGCTACGGGGTCAATCTCGACATTAATAATTTTATAACTCAAGTCCTTGTGAAATAACACGGCGACTCCCTGTTTTTTGCAAGGACTAGAAGAAGAAATTACTTTACCAACCCAATTTATTTTAAGCTTGGCTGCTTCAGCCCCGTCCAGATGCGTTTCCTGTAGAAACACTATGTCTGGCTTCTCTTTAGCAAGCATCTTAATAATTAATTTGCGCTTGCCCGGAGAGGAGATCCCTCCCACATTCCATGATAGTATTTTAAACCCAGTTTCCGTCATCTAGTCTAGATTGACTCGACCATGCCAATAAAGGCCATAAAAAAACACACATCAGACTGGGGTATACTGGCAGGGAGGGGAAGAGAAGAGAGGGCGAGAAAAGGAAAAGAAAAGAAAAAAACCCAAAATAACAGATATATCACAATTTGCGGTTGCTCCATTTTAACTAACACTCTCAACACCTCTACATATAATATAGAGCAATGAATTATTAACACTGCGCATATCTGTGGATAAAAACAAATAAAAAAACTTGACATGGAGAAAACCAAACATATTGTAACTATTTTACATATCAAAACAAAATTCCAAGGCCACCTTCTGCCTACTTTCTTCTCTTGTCTTTAAATTCCATTAAGAATCTAGGGTCTTTATATACTCTTTAACTTCTGCAGCTTCATTAAATGTAAATTTAACCCCCTTATTTTCAACAATGATTCTAGCTGGATAGAATAAACTGGCTTTTATGTCTCTGCTAAGCAACTGTGAGCAGAAGGGTGCCATTATTCTTCTCCGCGCAGATGTCTCAGCAGAGAAGTCTTGGAACAGCAATATCTTGCTGTTCCCAAATACCAAAGTGACCGCTTTCTTTGCTAACTTTAATACCTCTAACTTGTCCTGAAATTTAAGCATTTTAACAATACACATCCTAGGTTTTACTAGCCCAGAAGCAGCATCTCTCCTTAGGCCCACTCTGTGTGCCTTTTCAATCGCTAAGGGGAGCAGATGAGCTGCTACACCAATGGCCTGAGGGAGAGTGACAGAAACAAATTTAACAAGGTCATCAAACTCAGGGGATTCCGGTAGGCCGATAATTCTAATATTATTATGCCTGGAGCGATCCTCAAGATCCTCCAGGCGTAATTGCATGTTATTTAGTTTGGCTTCTTGGGCTTGGATAATACCCTCTTGGATCGCTACCTTATCTTCTACTGTGGAGATTCTGTTTTCTGCTTCCCCTATTCTGATAGAAAATTGTTTAACCTCCACTGAAAGTGTTGCTATCTCCGTGGAGATAACCCCAAGTTCCTTTTTTATTCCCTCAAATTGTGGAGAGAAAATGGCTGTGAGTTGACCAATTAGCACCTGGGTATCAATAACCGCGGATACATTCTCAGAAGATGAATCCACACTGGTATCGCCCAATTTAGTATTTTTTTTTTCTCTGGATTTCACGGGCATTTTAGGTGAGTTATTTTTTCCGTGAGTTACAAACTTTTGCATTAAGTGACAAAAAAAATAGTGATATCTACGTGCAATCTTCCTTTTTTTTTTTTTCTTCTTTTTTCCTTTTTATAAAAGAGACAACCTAAGCCAAAACAAACTATTCCTAATTCTCTTCCCTTGTTCCGTTTTCTGATTCACTTTAGTCTTAAGTGTACTCTATCTTCTATTCCAAGATAGAAGTGTGTCTGTGTATTAGCTAAATTCTAACTATCTATATGATAGAATAACCTTGTGAATTAATGTGACAATAAATATAGTGATTACACACACTTTTAACATATAGTGCATTGGGCCTATGCCCCCCCAAAATAATATACCCGGGAAAATGGATAACACAATAAGAGAAAAAAAAAAAGTTAGAATCCAGGCCCAAAACATCTTCTTGTATCCCAATATCTAGACACAACAAATTAGGTATCTGCACCACCTAGTTATATTTATCAATGTAACTCCTTCTAGCTGACACTTATAACCAATAACTGTAAGAACAAGATAAGCTCCTCAATCTATCATTCCGAGACTTATTCGGCCTGTGGTTTATATAGATGAAAGTTCAGTCCATCCTGAGTTTTTTAGCAAAGAGTCTTGTATTTAGGAAAACAGTCTCCAGACCCTTAAAGGAACTGATGATCATAATTACAGCCCTGAGTAACTCTTTAATAGCTTATATGCGTCCACTTCTTATGTTAAAGTGGAGGGCTGCTGTAATATCAGAGTACCAACCGGTTAAGGAAAACAACAATGCAGAAAAAAAAAATACACCAGCTCCTTCTGCACTTTGAGGGGGTAAATAATGTTCATTAACAGTTCACATCCACAAACATCGTTTAACATACTTTGACTTCCTCAATCTTTTAGCATACACCAGGTATTGAGTGAGTCTAGCCTTAGCAAACTTGGAGGGCCGTTAGAGCAAAAAAGAATAACACACTGATACTTGCAAGAGAGTGGAAACACTGCTGGACCAGGGATCTTTCAGCTGGAGTGTTCTCATATCACCAGCCTATTCCTACTGTTCGTTTCCCGGCTCCTCCACAGCATTTCGAGGTATTCAGCACGACAGTTGAAACCGGAACTTTAGGGCAGCTGCCCAGCGAGAGCGTGACGTCCAGATCTCTCCGCACGCCCGCCGTTCTCACGGACCACCGCGCAACTTTCTTCCAGATGGGTTCACTGCTGCCTCCTCCACTCCGGAACACACTTGCTCACCATTGCTCTTCCAGGGGCAAGGGCCACTCCACTCCACCAACTCCACCATGCAGACAGCACTGCTCCAGCACCACCAAGTCTCCCCCCGCCTGCACCTCTGCAGGAATCAGGCCGATAATACCCGGTTCAGCAGGTCAAACTTTGGCTTATACCAACAGATAGAATTTTCTTGCGACTTTGTAATTTTCTCCACTTGCACACACTAAGTGCGGTTTCTCCCGCGGCCCACTCGGCCTATTAGGTTTCCTTTTCCAGCTGGCAGGATCCTCGCCTAGCTACATGCCCATAACATCGAAGGCAATATGGGGCAAAGAATGAAGGCTAAGATAGCCACAATCGGCCAACACGCCGATCTGGAGCAGCTCGTGTTAGTAGCTCCGCCTTCTCACCGGAAACCTCCCATCTCTTCTATCTTCATCCTTCCAGCGCGGAGCGGGTCCATCTTCAAGACATCCGACACAGAGCATCCTCTTCTTCCGACGGCTACGACTGAATGAAGGTTCCTTTAAATGATGTCATCCAAGATGTCGTCCCTTCAATTCGTATTGGCTGATAGAATTCTATCAGCCAATCGGAATTAAGGTAGAAAAACCAACAGCCAATAGAATGCCAGCTCAATCCTATTGGCTGATTGCATCAGCCAATAGGATTGAACTTCAATCCTATTGGCTGATCCAATCAGCCAATAGGATTTTTTCGACCTTAATTCCGATTGGCTGTTGAAATCGGAATTGAAGGGATGCCATCTTGGATGACATCACTTAAAGGTACCTTCATTCAGTCGTAGCCGTTGGAAGAAGAGGATGCTCCGCATCGGATGCCTTGAAGATGGACCCACTCCACGCCTGATGGATGAAGATAGAAGATGCCGTCTGGAGGACCACTTCTGCCGGGCTTGGATGAAGACTTCTGCCCGTCTGGAGGACCACTTCTGCCCAGTTGGATGAAGACGTCTCCCGGTAGGTCGATCTTCAGGTGGTTAGTGTTATGTTTTTTAAAGGGGGATTGGGTGGGTTTTAGAGTAGGGTTGGTAGTGTGGGTGGTGGGTTTTAATGTTGGGGGGGAATTTGTAATTTTTTTTACAGGTAAAAGAGCTGATTACTTTGGGGCAATGCCCCGCAAAAGGCCCTTTTAAGGGCTATTTGTAATTTAGTGTAGGGTAGGGCTTTTTTTATTTGGGGGGGGGGGCTTTTTTATTTTGTTAGGGGGATTAGATTAGGAGTAATTAGTTTAAAAATCTTGAATTAGATAATTTTATTTATTTTGAGAATTTATTTAATTATAGTGGTAGTGTTAGGTGTAATTGTAACTTAGGCTAGGTTTTATTTTACAGGTACTTTTGTCTTTATTTTAGCTAGGTAGTTATTAAATAGTTAATAACTATTTAATAACTATTCTACCTAGTTAAAATAAATGTAAACTTGCCTGTAAAATAAAATTAAACCCTAAGCTAGCTACAATGTAACTTTTAGTGATAGTGTAGCTAGCTTAGGGTTTATTTAATAGGTATTTAGTTTTAAATAGGAATAATTTAGGTAATGATAGTTATTTTTATTTAGATTTATTTAAATTATATTTAAGTTAGGGGGTGTTAGAGTTAGACTTAGGTTTAGGGGTTTATAACTTTAATATAGTGGCGGCAACATTGGGGGGGGCAGATTAGGGGTTAAGAAGTGTAGGTAGGTTGCGGCAACATTGGGGGAGGCAGATTAGGGGTTAATAAATATAATGTAGGTGTCGGCGATGTTGAGGGCAGCAGATTAGGGGTTCATAAGTATAATGAAGGTGGCGGCGGTGTCCGGAGTGGCATATTAGGGGTTAATAATATAATGTAGGTGTCAGATTATGGGTGTTTAGACTTGGGGTTCATGTTAGGGTGTTAGGTGTAAACATAAATGTATTTTCCCCATAGGAATCAATGGGGCTGCGTTAGGAGCTAAACTCTGCTTTTTTGCAGGTATTAGGTTTTTTTTTTCAGCCAACTCACCCCCATTGATTCCTATGGGGAAATCTTGCACAAGCACGTTTTACCTGCTCACCGCTACAGTAAGCAGCGCTGGTATTGAGGTGAGATGTGGAGCAAACTTTTGCTCTACGATCACTTTTTTGCGGTTAACGCCAGGTTTGGAAAAACCTGTATTACCAGCGCTGTCTGTAAATGAGCGGTGAGCATAAACTGCTCGTTAGCACTGCACAGCTTCTAACGCCAAACTCGTAATCTAGCCGTATATTTTTAAACAACAACAATTCTGGAGTAGACTGTCCCTTTACATACACAAATAAAGGGTCATTGACTATAGTACATAGATGCTTGCGAGATTGCCCAGGGGCCTTGTTGTAAAGACCAGGTCATGTTAAAAAGTAATCGCCTCACCTACCTTATGCTGCATTTGACTGTGATTGTCCCTGCATATATCGTAGTGGTAGGTGCTCAGTATATGATATCTCACAATGCTACAGTCACAGAGATAACCAGTTACTATCAATGGGATCCACTGCTTATCTCCATCTGTAAATTAATAAGCAAATGTTAACACAGTTTTTGGAAAACAATCTTATACACAATGTCCAACTTGATTCAGTAAGACTAGTTCTCCCTTTTTCCACTATCTACAATAGTAAATCAATGCATTTCCAGCCTGAGAAACATAAACACTGGATTTTCTACCAAATAATAAAATTATTTCATTTTATTTGTTACATTTTATAAGCAAGTCAGAGAGATCACAGCTATGAAATGACACATTTTGTGTCCGAAAAATAAAATATACACCTGGGATGGCTGACTCATGAAATCTATCACATCTGATGTTATGTTGTTACTTTTAAAATGTAAAATAAATAAATAAATAAATGAATAAATAAAAATGTTGGGGCTGATCACAATCATTTAGAGCATTTTATCTAATGGTTTTCAATAGAAAAACAACATAAAAGTCTGTTGGGATTTTTGCACGTAAATAATTGTGTTTGACCCTATTGTTAATAACATGAAAAAAAGATAGATAATCCCTTTATTACCCATTCTCCAAGTTTTCATAACCAAGCCTGATATATTAATATACTTTTTCCACATGAACTTACATTGTCTGCTTTGAAAAATGCATTCAAATAAGAGGCTGCCTTCAAGGGCTACGAAATTAGCATATGAGCCTACTTAGATTTAGCTTTCATCTAAGAATACCAAGAGAACAAAGTTAATTTAATTCTAATAGTAAACTGGGAATCTGTTTAAAATGGCATGCCCTATATGAATAATGCAAGTTAAATTTTGACTAGACTGTCCCTTTAAAAAAGTAATTGGTAAGAAAGTAAATAATGAAAATATAACTGTGCTGAGCAATTTTATTGCCCAGTTTATATCTAATTAATTGGACATTATCCAACTACGTATTTCCAATGAACTAGAAGAAATTAAATCTGTTTGTTAAACTAGTATCTTACAAAAAAAATATAGAAAAAAAAAGGCACAACTTTGCAGCTCGAAAACTGAGAAATTCATAAAGATTTATAGTCTTTTCAAAGAAAGGCATTCTATGCATCGAGAAGTGAAAGGTTGCAAAAACAAAATGTGACTCCATTCATCATAATCAATGAAGTCACATTTTGTTTTCCAACCATTTGCTTCTCGGTGCATAGAATGTGTTTCACTGTGAAGGTATCCTTCACAAAAATACTTTCAAGACATTACTAAACAATTAAATGAAAGCAAAAAGGCACTGTCTATTAAACTGTTTAATTTAACTTGTGAAAAAAGTGAGAGAAAAAATGAAGAAAACTGAAAGAAAAATAGCTTTGAAATAGTGAGATATGACTGCAAGATGTGACATTTAAGGGGGACAATTGTGTCTTTTTCAATTTGATATCCGGAGTCTAAGTGTAGATGAGTTCCTTGGTATGTTTACTGTGAACTCCATGATAACATTTGCAAGATTGCAGAAACAAATTTAATGTATTCATCAAGGCTAATTTACCTAATAAACCTGGCATGTGTATATTAAACTACTGCATGTATATATTATTGTGTTGGTAATCACAGTTTTTCCTTATTAGTCCAGATTTAACAATGAGCAGGCGGACAGGGATGTACATCTTTGATTAAGTCCGTCTGGTATCGCGTCTAGTAAGCAGCAATAGTCTGCCCGCATTAATCAGTACACACAACGGGAAGTTTGCAACGCTGCAGCTAATTGCGTGTGAGCAGGGGCTGTCAATCTCCCCAATTTGTAAAAGTCCAGGGGAATTTAGATACACCATATAACAGTTGGTGATGGTTTAAGAAGCTGCAGCCTGAAGAATGGTGCTTCTTAAAGGTATACTAAACCCACATTTTCTTTAATGATTCAGATAGAGCGTGTAATTTTAAGCAACTTTCCAATTTACTCCTATTATAAAAAATGTCTTCGTTGTCTTGCTATCTTTATGCAAAAAGCAGGAATGTAAAGCATTCTTGGTTGAGAACCTGGGTTATGCTTGCTTATTGGTGGCTAAATGTCAGCCACCAATAAGCAAGTCCTATCCATGGTGCTTAACATAAAATGGGACGGCTCCATTCATGCTTTTTAAATAAATATAGCAAAAGAACAAAGAAAATTAATAAAAGGAGTACAATAGAAAGTTGCTTAAAGGGACATTATACACTCATTTTTTCTTTGCATAAATGTTTTGTAGATGATCTATTTATATAGCCCATAAAGTTTTTTTTTTTTTTAAATAAATGTACAGTTTTGCTTATTTTTAAATAACATTGCTCTGATTTTCAGACTCCTAACCAAGCCCCAAAGTTTTATGTGAATACCATCAGCTACCTTCTCCAGCTTGTTGTCCAGTTTGTGTAAAGGGTCTTTTCATATGCAAAAGAAGGGGGAGGGGGGAGTGTCTTATTTGCCACTTGCAGTGGGCTTTCCAATTATCTTTTCAACAGAGCCAAACTGACAGCTTCTAAGTAAGTTTTTAAACAGTTTTATACTGGATTTTTATATCAGTATCTGTGCATCTTATTCTTTATAGTAGTGTCTATTACATGCAGTTATTTGAAAATGAGTGTATACTGTCCCTTTAAAATTGCATGCTCTAGGGGGGCGGAGCCTGGAGGGAGAGCGGAATGGCCGCATAAAGGTGAAGCTCCAGGCAGCCAAGTAAGCTTACAGGCGTTTATGAGCAGATAGCCTCATGTAAGCCGGCTATAAGAGGATCGGGGGTGAGCCCAGACGGTCAGAGCAGAGTGAGACTTGCGGCGGAGTGCCGCACATAATACCCGGCAGGGAAACAGCTCAAGAAGTGAAGCGGATACAAGGAGACAGCGGCCATGATAAAAGGCCACGTGGCGACCTGATAAAACTTTCTGCTTGTAAAGCGGTGCCGGGCTAAGCCGAAAGGTGAAGAAGTGAGTAGCGGCGACTGCCGCAAGTAAGCGGTGATGTTTTTCTGAGAGGTATTGGGTGTCCACACGTGGGGCCACACAGTAAGGGCTAATCTGATTAGCGGGTAACACCGCAAATGTGATGGGTGAACTCGCTGCAGGCGGAGGTTCACAGGGAGGCCTGCATCTATTATGGAAGGGCTGCAGCTACTAAGAACCAGCAGGGAGAATACCGAGGAATAATGTAAAAGGGCTGCAGGGAGAAAAGTGAGCAAATTTGACACTTCTCATCAGTGAGTACTAAGATGATGCACAACCCAAGGAATGTGACACTAAATATCTGAAGAGGGCCAGAAGAGGGACTGTAAACTACTAAGATTACCTTCAGTAGACAGGGGGAGCTGATATATATGTCTGTTTTAGTTTGAACAACGCTGAGTGTGATAACAAAGGGCACTAAAGAGGTTAAAAGACTGTTGTAGGTGTAATAGCTGGAATCTACAAAAGAAAGATATTGCCAGGCTACTGGGAAGCCGTGATAATGACCTCCAAAAGGAACATTAAAGCAACACCTGTTGCCAAGCAGTCTACGGCACCCATCTTTTTCAAAGCTAACAGAGGGGAGAAATCGCCAGAACAACATTCACCCCAATCAGACAGAGACGGAGATAATGACACAAACCCCCACGGGGGAGCGGGTCACCATGAACCCCTAACCAGAGCTGACCTGGAACAACTGGTGTCAAAACAAGACATTTCCACAAATTTTGAGAGACTTCTTGAGAAAATTGAAACACTCCAGAACACAGTCACTAATAGTCTGACGGAACTTAAGCAGGAAGTGGGTGAATTAGGCTCTAGAGTGGACTCTCTTGAAGAAAGCGGAGAAGCACTAGTGGAAGGCCTGAATGATATTACAACTCAAACGACAGCTCAGCAGAAAGAACTGGATGATATACACGACAAACTCGAAGATCTCGAAAACCGCAGTCGCCGCTGCAATATACGCCTGAAAGGTGTCCCTGAATCGGTGACCCCAAAAGAACTAAATATGTATCTACTCAATCTATTCCAAGGTATTACAGGGGTTGAAGACGAGGAGAAATTCCAAATAGAAAGGGCTCACAGGGCACTCAGGCCGAAACCTAAAGGTGATGACCCGCCTAGGGATATTATAATTCGGATGCTCAGGTTCCAAGAGAAAGAGGAAATAATGGCGGCGGCACGCAGAAACCCGACATATAAGCATCAGGGAAATGTAGTCCAGTTCTTTCAGGACTTATGTCTTAGAACACTACAGAGAAGAGGGCGGCCCTGCGGCTGAGGGCTCACTATTTTGTCTATGCCAACAAACCCGACAGATTTCTGGCATATAAATTGAGAGAAAGGAATACATTTTTCTCCATTCCTAAGCTCTATACAGATGAGGGAGAACTCACTACACACCCACAAAAAATATCAGATAGCTTTGCAACGTATTATGAGAAACTGTACGATGGGAACAAATTAGGATTAGGTGATATAGCCGCTAAAACGAGAAACTTTTTAGAAAAAGCGAAACTGCCAAAAATCACGGAGGATGATTTAGAGAGTCTCAACAAGAAAATAAATAGTTCAGAGGTCTTAAAGGTAATTATGGATTTAAAATCTGGTAAGGCTGCAGGTCCTGACGGACTGACAGGGGAGTATTATAAACTTTTCAAAAAAGAGCTGGTACCCCATTTGGTCAACTTTTGTAATGGTATAATGGATGGATGGGAGATACCTAGGGAGACACTTAAGGCAAAAATTATAGTGATTCCAAAAGGGGGGAAAAATAACAAGTTTTGTCAGAATTACAGGCCGATTTCCCTGTTAAATCACAATATCAAAATTTTTACCAAAATAATGGCAAATAGATTAAAGGTGATTTTGCCCACATTGATCCACCAAGATCAGGTGGGTTTTATACAAAACAGAGAGGCCCCAGATAACGTTAGAAGAGCTATCACTCTGTTAGATTATGTGAGCGCAGTGGGGACTCCAGCTCTATTCCTGTCACTAGACGCAGAAAAAGCGTTTGACAGGGTAGACTGGAGTTTCATGTTTAAAGTACTCGAGGATATGGGGTTCAAGGGGACCTTTGTACAAGCACTTAGGGGCATTTATTCTGGCCCAACAGCGGTAGTAGGGGCGGCGGGTCACACATCCAGACAAATAACAATCTTAAATGGGACTAGGCAGGGATGCCCACTGTCGCCACTGATATTCGCCCTTTGCATAGAGCCACTGGCCTCTTATATCAGGAACGAGACAGACATCTCGGGAGTACGGGTGGCAGAATCAGAATATAAATTAATGTTGTTTGCGGACGACGTATTACTAACTTTGACCAGACCCTTGCATTCACTCCCACACTTATACAAAACCTTGGAAGAGTTTTCTTCAATTTCGGGCTACAAGATTAACACAACCAAGTGCGAAGCACTGCAAATTTGTCTACCAGCACACACGAAAAAGACAATCGAATTAAACTTTGATATTGCGGGGGAGAAAAAACACATCACCTATCTAGGGGTCAAATTAAGTGATAGCTTATCAGATTTATATAAGTTAAATTACCTCCCAATTTACAGAGCCATTAGAGGGGACCTGGTAAAATGGAAAAAAGGGAACTTTTCATGGTACGGCAGATTGATGGCAATCAAGATGAACCTCCTTCCAAGATTAATGTATCTTTTTCAAGCTTTACCCATTGGTGTCCCAATTAAAGACCTAGAGGCCTTACAGGATGATTTAGTAAAATTTTTAAGGGGGGACGGTAAGACTAGGATAGCGGCACAGGTGTTAAAACAACATAGACACTTGGGGGGGGTGGGGGTTCCAAATCTGGCTGAATATTATAGGGCCTCTAGGCTAGCTCAGTCGGTTGTAATGGAGAAGAGTGACAATGAACTAATTTGGCCTAAGATAGAGGCAGAAATAGCAGGAAATGACAGACAGACATCATATGGGACGAAGAGAGGCTTTTGAAAGTTAAAGAATATAAATCACAGGTCACAAGGGAGGCATTAAGCTTATGGACAAAAACCATGAGAGGATTACAACTATGTAGACCAGGGTCCTTGTTGAAACCCATTAAATTTCTGATACCTAGAGACCTGAGGAGGTCGGTGAGAAAATGGGAAAATAAAGGTTTGTACAGAGTGGCAGATTTCCTACAGAATTCAAAACTACTCACATATAATCAGATCAGATACAAAATAGTATTCACCACCTACTGATCTGGAGAGAATGTTAGGTGCTCCATTCAGGGGGAAAAAACTGATCTCCCGAATTTATTTGCTACTGCAAGGAGCGAGGGGCCGGTCTAAATCACCCTTAATGGAGAGATGGGAAAGGGATATTGGCGAAGTGAGAGAGAAGGATGAATGGGAGGTCTTATTGAGGGATGCAGGTAAGGGTTTAATCAGCGCTGACCTGAGAGAGAATACTATCAAGGTGTCATTTAGATGGTACCTTACGCCTACCAGAACGGCGCACTATGCGCCAACACTTGACGGTAACTGCTATAGAGGATGTCGGGAGAAAGGGACATTTAGACACATGTGGTGGGACTGCCCAGGGGTCCAGACACTTTGGGTAAAATTGTCAACGCTGGTGAGCCAGCTTCTGAATGAAAGAGTTACACTTACAATATCACAGGCATTGCTACACGACAGGGTGAAACCCTTCAAAAATTCAATGAATTGCTTCATTAGAATCCTTTGTACGTGCCTGAGAATATGTGTCGCAAGACATTGGAAGGCAGGGACACCCACATGGCAGGAAGTGACAGATAAAATAGTAGACACCTTCCACTTATCAGAGGTGGCGGCATGGTCACAAGGTCAGCTGGAGCAGTTTAATAAGATATGGTTTTATTGGATGTTAAGGAAGGGTGAGATACAGAACCTGTGAGTACAGGGTGGACTATAAGAGAACAAGTGGTAGAGCTTGAGAGATGTAGCGAAAGTTGTTAGTATAGGTAATGGTGACATTTCCCGTTTAGTAAGGGGCAGTTATGAGGAAGGTTAGAGAAACATAATAACCCTCTTGTGGGGGGGAGACATGTTGTAACAGCCTGGAAGAAGGGGGGTGGGGGGATGAGTTTTATAGGTTGGGGAGTTAAATTTCTTAATATATGTTGGTAAACGCCCAAAATGGCAGAATGTAGAGGTGCCTGGTCTAGGCCACTGCTGTACAGTTTTTGTATCACAATGTTTACATGACAGAAGTTACTGATTTGTGTCAAAGAGACTTTATCTTGTACATGTAAATTAGTAGAACTCTGTATTACTGCTTAAAATCAATAAAAATTATTTCAAATAAAATTGCATGCTCTATCTGAATCATTAAAGAAAAAAATGCGGCTTTAGTATTCCTTTAACTCTCGGCTGCAGGCTCAATCATGCAAATTAGCAGCTTATGGGGCCCCAAATCTGCTATTGCAGCTTTATAAATGAAGCCCATTATTGAAGTGGTTCATGTCGATAGTGAGACATCATATAGTGATCAATCCATTTATGGGCCAGATTACGAGTGGGGCGCTAAATGTTACTCAAATGTGATAAGGGGTTTATGGGGGTTGTTTGCGCGCACCAGAAGTAGCGCAGGTATTACAAGTTGAAAGTAAACTTGCGCGCAATTGAATTTAATGCAAAGCTCTGCTTAACTGTTACACTCAAATAAAAAGTATCACAAAAAAGTACAGTTGCATTCATAATAAGACTATCTGATAAAAATAATTTAAAAAAAATTATATTAAAAAGTTATTAGGTGATAGAAAATAAAGACTGCAAAGGGCTTTACCAAAGAGATACATATGAAGATCTAAATGTCTGTGTGTATATATATATATATATATATATATAGATATATATTTAATAATAAAAAGTACAATATTTTGAAGAAGAACATAGGAATGTAAAATATTTGTTTTGCACATCTCGTTTCTTAAATTTAGATCTTAACGCGGTCAGGTTAGTACACATGACAAACAGTGCATATAAAATATTAAAAAATAATAAAATAATATAAATTATTGCAAATTACATAACATACTTTAAAATATATAGATGTATCCTGTGGATTATTTACAATATTTTACAGTATGTTTATTAGCGTTTCTATTAATATTTTATATGTTATATTTCAATAACGCTACCTAAGAATCCTAAATCCTCATGTGCACTAAACCCAGCCACGTTAAGATTTAAATTGAGAAACGCGATGTACATTTTATTATTATATATGTATTCATATCTAGATATATATATGTGGATTGGAGCCCTTTGCAGTTAAGTAGCTAAAAACATGTAAATCCATATTTATTCAATATTCGTATTTAATAAAGTGTTTAACTGTGTATTTATTGAACATATTGCACATTCCAATGTTTTTCACATAGGGACTATTTTCTATGTATTTTTAAATAGATATTTCTCTTGTGAGCTGCTGGTGCAACGCCGCCCCCTGCAGATTCACGGCCAATCGGCCGCCAGCAGGGGGGTGTCAATCAACCCGATCGTACTTGATCGGGTTGAATTGTGGATGTCTACTCAGAGCAGGCGGACAGAGTTATGGAGCAGCGGTCTTAAGACCGCTGCTTCACAACTGTTGTTTCTAGAGAGTCTGCAGGCTTGCCAGAAACACGGGCCCTCAAGCTCCATCCAGAGCTTGATAAATGGACCCCTATGGATGAAGTGGGGATGTTTTTCACATTTATTATGACACTAGGAGATAATGCACTGGGATAGGGTGTAGTTCTCCAGCCTGCAACAAGGGGCTTTATAATACTGCTATCTTTCAGAATGAGTGATGAAGTGTGTGAACACAGAGGATGTATATATTAGATCCAGAAAGCGTGACTCAGACTACACATATGAGTATGTTAGCCAAGTGTTGACTGGTTACCATGGCAACCCGTTTTTTTTTTTTTTTTTTTTTTACATTAGCCTCAGGGCTTTAAGTGTAACATATTTGGAAACACCTAGAAGGGTTGATGAGTGTACCACTAAGTAACCTATTTGCACAAGTGTGTTGTGTGGTTTATAAACATTGTACATGAATTATATATTGATAACGATGTAACCGGAAGTGACCCCAGAGGGGACTTCCGGTTCGCCGTAGTGCTGGAATGCACTGATGCGTTCCACTGTGATGTTTGGCGCAATTTGTGAAGGGGAGGAAGGTATGTTTGTGTTTAAGCATTGATTGTGAGACACCATATATTTTGCAATATTTGTATCATTTACACTTTTGATCTGAAGAAAGAGACAACTTGTCTCTGAAACGTCATCCAATAAAGTTGACACTGTGGTGTGAAAATCCTGAGAGTGCATCATTTTTTGTTCAAGTTACATGGTAGCGTTGCTGCACCCAGGTGGCTGATCCAGGAGAGAGGATTCATTTTCTACAGCTATATATACAGTTGTGCTCATTAGTTTACATACCCTGGCAGAATTTATGATTTCTTGGTCATTTTTCAGAGAATATGAATGATAACACAAAAACTTTTCTTTCACTCATGGTTAGTGTTTGGATGAAGCCATTTATTATCAATCAACTGTGTTTACTCTTTTAAAAACATAATGACAACAGAAACTACCCAAATGACCCTGATCAAAAGATTACATACCCTGGTGATTTTGGCCTGATAACATGCACACAAGTTGACACAAAGGGGTTTGAATGGCTATTAAAGGTAACCATCCTCACCTGTGATCTGTTAATTAGTGTGTGTGTATAAAAGGTCAATGAGTTTCAGGACTCCTGACAGACCCTTGCATCTTTCATCCAGTGCTGCACTGATGATTCTGGATTCTGAGTCATGGGGAAAGAAAAAGAATTGTTAAAGGATTTGCGGGAAAAGGTAGTTGAACTTAAAGAAAGATGGGCTGCATGTTCGAGTCGCCAGAAGAAAGCCATTACTACGCAAATGCCACAAAGTATCCCGCTTACAATACGCCAACAGCACAGAGACAAGCCTTAAATCTTCTGGCACAAAGTCATTTGGAGTGATGAGACCAAAAAATTGAGCTTTATGGCCACAACCATAAACGCTACATTTGGAGAGGAGTCAACAAGGCCTATGATGAAAGGTACACCATTCCTTCTGTGAAACACGGAGGTGGATCGCTGATGTTTTGGGTATGTGTGAGCTACAAAGTCACAGGAAATTTATCAAACAGAACGCCTCATTTTCCACTTCTTGATTAGAGTTTGAACACTGCTGATTTGCATTCTCAATTCCTTGGATATCTTTTTATATCCCTTTCCTGTTTTATACATTTCATCTACCTTTTTCCCACAGATCCTTTAACAATTCATTTTCTTTCCCCATGACTCAGAATCCAGAAACGTCAGTGCAGCACTGGATGAAAGATGCAAGGGTCTGTCAGGAGTCCAGAAACTCATTGAGCTTTTATATACACACACTAATTACAAGCAAACAGATCACAGGTGAGGATGGTTACCTTTAATATTCATTCAAACCCCTTTGTGTCAACTTGTGTGCATGATATCAGGCCAAAATCACCAGGGTATGTAAACTTTTGGTCAGGGTCATTTTGGGTAGTTTCTGTTGTCATTATGATTTAAAAAGAGTAAACACAGTTGATTGATAATAAATGGCTTCAGCCAAACACTAACCATGAGTGAAAGAAAAGTTTTTGTGATATCATTCATATTCTCTGAAAAATGGCCAAGAAATCATAAATTCTGCCAGGGTATGTAAACTTATTAGCACAACTGTATATATATAGCAAGCAAATAGAAAAAGCACTCGATGGACTTCTGACATCAGTGTGAATCCTATATTGTGACGTTTTGGGACCACAAGCGTCCCTTCTTCTGACATATATATATATATATATATATATATATATATATATATATATATGTGTGTGTGTGTGTGTAAAAATATATTTATGAATAAATAGAACATATTCTGTTATGTGAAAAACATTCAAATGTGAAATATTAATGTTTTTATGCAAGGTTAGTGATCAGGTTTACGTGTGAGAGTAGTGTTTTTTCCCCCACTTTTAACGCTCCATTGAAGTCTGTGGGGGAATGTCCATTTTTCACGCTCCATTGAAGTCTGTGGAGGAATGTCCATTTTTCAAGCTCCATTGAAGTCTGCACGGGAATGTCCACTTTTCCCACTACATTGAAGTCTGTGGGGGAATACATTAACGCAATTGTGTCATTGTATGTCCAGCTTGTAGCATGTGTCTGTTTAGTGCACAAGCAAAAACATTTTACTTTCAACTTGTAATACGCACAGTATCCAACGTGCGCAAAAAACTAATTACTGCTCCACTCATAATCTGGCCCTATGTGTGTTAGTTACAAAAGCACCATGTGATGATGATAACGAGAGTCTATAAATCAAGACAAATATGGGGGTTGGTGCTAGCTCTAGAGCCAGATGGTTACATATTTCAGAAGCTCCTGCTATACTACTTATAAAATCAAGCTTGGCGACCATCAAGACTTTTCTACTTTAACAATTTTGATTTCCTAAAGGCTCAGGAGACTCCGCAGTCTAATATTGCAAAGGAAAAAACACTCTGCTGGCGGAACTTCACAGCTCAGATGCTATTCTTATTGCTCGAAGTCCTTGAGGGCAGCCATTTTCCAGCCCACATGGAGACCAGAGAGGAGGCTTAACGCTCCATACTTATCCCACTAACTTGTATTGCCATATACGTACACTATGATATCTGTGGCACTCATCTTTAGGGAGATAGATGACCTACTGGATAATTGCCAGGCTGCTCTTGTGCATGCACTACAACTGGCGTTCCAGCCCGAAGAGACATACTCTGTAAAGCCTGAATCCTATAACGCTACCTCCATAACAGCTTACATTAGAGGTGATGCTCAGGGGACCCAGTGTTTAAATCTACCTTGCATGGAGAAAAGAGGGATCTAACAATAGACCTCATGGAGGAAGTTGCTACTCTGATCAACGGGACGGCTGCCGAGAATACAGGAAAGGATGGGGAGTGCCTCATTGAACCCCTAGTCACCTATGGAGCAGTTGCGGTGATGAAATGGGCCATTCGAGTGGCGAACCAGATGGTAGTGAACTCTACAACTAAGATACACCCCTGGATAGGGATAGTGGATTTCTACTGGGGACACTGCCGGATGGTTTCTAGGGAAGTTACTGGAGGAACTTTTTTACCCGGGCCAGCTGGGATAGGATGAACATTACATAGTGTGTGGCTACCAGCTGGTCTCCAGGTCATACCGGGAAGCTACATATCCGTCCTCTGCTTGTTGACTTCTGTCTGACAGACTAAGTAATTCATTATACAAAAGGAGAGGAAGACAGAAGGTATCCTGGGGCACACTGGAGTGAGAGTCTAAGAAAATTAAATAGGGGATAAGCATGAGAGACATACATTAAAACATAACTTTTATTAATATAGAATTAAAACAGAAAAATTATTAAAATAAAGTATCACCCTATTACTGAATCAATGATATAGAGCAACGTCAATTAGTGCAGGTAGCATAGGTCCCATTACTATCAATATAGATTGATAAAAAGTTAAATCAAAATAGTAATGTTAGGAAATAGTACTCCTTACGTTGCCATGTGTGTGTTTACTACCTGCCACTAAACAATAAAGTATAACTTAATTGTAGTAGGTAATAGGGTGTGCTTAACGTGACATGGAAATGTCATTCATAGAATCTAAATTGTATAAAATACATCAAGTCAGGAAAAAATGTATCAAAGGCTACATACACTTTGCCTGCTCAATATACCCATAAGCTTCACTTACAGATGTGAGAAGGGAAAGATCGTTCTCATCATAGTATTTTATCAATAGACTTAGTGGTAAGGGGGAGAGGATGGAGTGTGGGTAATTGTTCATATATATGGGACTAAATATTTCATCAATTTATTGGTTGAATGTAGCTTGGAATCCAATATATCAGTTGATATATGCAACTTAAATTCATTTGATTGAATAAAGCTTAAAGTCCAAAATGTCAGTTAATGTATGCAACAATAATAAAACACTCATGAGTTAAGTCAGATAATTGTATCCACTGATTCACAATGACCATGACTAAAGGCCTTTGAAAAAGCAGTAGGCGAAACGCGCGTCAGGCGCTCGCTCTGCTTCACTTACTCTACAATGTTAATACTTATAGAAAAACTTTATAGTAACTTATTTTAATTGTTGGCCGCTCTTGGCAATCACTAGTGGTTAAGTGGGTAGCTTAAAGTGGGGAACGTAATGGTGATAGACCTTTAAACACAACCTGTGTCAGCTTGTGAACTATGTTCTTTCTTTTGGCTAAAAAATAGATGTACGGCCGAAATCTCAGAGCATTTAAAATATTGGACAAAAAAGAGGAAGAGACCTCTCTAAAGACTGCACATATAGCACTCTAAGCCTGGACTAGAAGTGGAGGAATTGGGAAAATTAAAATATAGCTTTTATTGTATATATTTAAAATAAAACACTCAAGTTAAAAACAACCAAAGAATTGGAGGCCAGGTCCTTAATCTTCAGTAAGCCTTTGATATGTCAAAATTATTAGAAGGAAATTGTATAGGTAGGAAGCTATACCTAAGACCACTATTAGAAAAATCAATAGTTTGTAGAGAGGATCAGTATTGCAATATCAGGCACAAGATATGCTATAATAATGTAAAGTACTAATAAGCAATGGGAGTCATCATATATTAGTGTTATAATGCCACTATATGTCTAACTATGATAAAATCATATAAGGATAAATGTTCTAGTTAGAAAGTTGGTCTTATATTTGTTCAGGGCGTTATAATATATGAGTACCCAACTGTATTGATACCTAATTTACAAATATATTTATGCCTTATGGTTAGTAGGCTGTAATTTCTCATAAGTTATCAATCGGAGGTCTTAGTCTCAATGTTATATTATTGTTGGGATTAGATATAACACTAATGACACTCAGTAAACATAGAAAGAGTAATGTTTGTAACTGTGTGATATCACTTTATTTGTGCCTATAACATCACATTCATGTTGTACTTGGATTGATACTAGATAATATAGATTTCAGAGCATTTAAATTACTCGTGACACCTTGTGAGTGTTCTTATACGCTTTTATAAGTGTGTGATATCACTTTATTTGTGCATGTAACATCACATTCATGTTGTACTTGGATTGATACTAAATAATGTAGATTTCAAAGTATTCGAATTGCACGCAATCCCTTGTGAGTGTTTTTATACGCTTTTGTAACTGTATGATATCACATTATTTGTGCATATAACATCACATTCATATTGTGCTTGGATTGATACTAGATAATGTAGATTTCAGAGCATTCGAATTACATGTAACACCTTGTGACTGTTTTTATACGATTTTTGTAACTGTGTGATATCACTTTATTTGTGCATATAACATCACATTCCTGTTGTCCTTGGATTGGTATTAGATAATGTAGATGTCAAAGCATTCGAATTACACGCAACACCTTGTGGATGATTTTATATTAAATTTACTATATTTAGTTTCAAAGGTTAATGAAAATCAACTTAGGTAGAATGGTGTCCGTATCTAATTTCTTATCATTAGAATATAATTCTGACTTAATCTCATAGTATTATTATAGTGGTATGTATTCAGCACATAAGTTAGCTAAGCATATTAGGTTGGAGTATATTTTCTAAATTGAATAGGTCATTCATATCTAGTATAACTCATATTCAATAAATTAAGTTAATAAGATTACTGGTTATTTACTGTTGTTATAAAGATAAAGTTTTTTCACTATTATATATATGAAATACTACAATAGGAGACAAAGTTTGTATGAGGTTAATTACAGAATACAGGCAAGTGGGTTTGCAATAGTAAATCGAATGGGTTAAGTCTGAGCGTGTTAAACGAACAAGTGAAGGGGAGCTAAATTTAATGTTTGTTAAGTGATTGTAAAGTGATTTTTTACTGTGTTGCAGTGGGGTATATGAACAAAGTGTCAAAATATCAAAATGTGAAAATAGTTGCTTATTTTTGTAACGGTATAATTTCTAGGAATATAAGGATCTATATAAATAATCAACAGAACTCTGGGGTATTAATACAAAATGTCACAATTTATAATGTTTGTAGAATTTGTATCGTATACAAATTGAAATAAAATAATATACAATTTTAGCTCATGCGGTTTAAATTTAAAAATACTAAATAAGTAGATTATAAAAGACGTATGATAAATACTTGTACAAGAAAATACATATGTATCGCACTGCAGTTGATATAATAAAGATATATAAAAATTATATAAAAAAAATAAGGAAAGTCACTGATAAAAACGGCTGATTGTCGAAAAGTGCCTTTAAAATACACCTTTTGTAAAGTACCTTAGGAAGTAGTGGTTCTCATTACTACTTGTTATGTGGTAGAATCTGTTGAAAACACTAGTGTAGGTATTTAGTTTATTGCTTTTGGAACATCCTGGTAATGATGATAAGCTATTAGTAATAGCTAGAAAATTTTGTTAGTTGCGGTTGTCCCAATACTATCAATCAGTATGGACTGCGGTCTGTTTACCGATCTCTGGTTTCAGATAGAAGAGGGTCTCCTTAGCTGTGGGTCCTGGAAATTTTCTTGGTAATTGTGGTGTCCCAATACTATCAATCAGTATGGACTTGTGTTCACAGGTAGAGGAGAGATTCTTTATGTTTTCCAATGGCAAATTTTGCTCTGTTGTAAGGTACAGAGCTCCTTAAGCTATGATGTCCATTGGACTCCGTTCTAAGGTGCAGTGATGAAAGATTCAGCAATATCCAGATTCAAGTTCTTGCTGGTTCTTTTACTAAACAGGTCTGGGTAATTGTATAGCGGCAGTTGGGTTCGAAAGAACCGTTGGCGGCAAAATTGATTCAAAGTCAGGAGAACCGGCTTTTTTCAAAGTCAGGAGAACCGGCTTTTTTCAAAAGAACCGGCTTTTTCAAATTGACCGGCTTTTTTCTAAATACCGACTTTGTTTGAAGTCAGGTATCTGCCGGTCCGTGTGTTCCTATAAAACAGTGTTCAGAGTGTAGGTAGCTCTACACGTTTCGGCCGTAGCCTTTATCAAGATGCCTATGAACACTCTATGTTACATTTATAAAGGGCAGCTTTGATTGCTATTGGGTATCAATGGAAGGCAAGCTTTGTTACTATTGGGTATTTTTAATTGGATTTTAACCAATGAAAATGTTTATAGACTACAAAGTAGCAGAATAGTTGTTTAATTTACATTATGTGTGAAAATGGTTATTGTACAATTCGTGTTAAAAAATGAGATTATAGTTCAAATGTATGTCTAATTTGGCTATGTTAATGAAATATATGGGACAAGTCAGACGAACTTTGCGGAGTATATAGTTTCTGGGTGATTAAATGATATCTTTTGGGGGTAATTAAAAGATACAATCTTTGGTCATACGTGGAGCCGACAAAGGAGGCGGAATAGCAGATTATTTAAGAGAAGCCTACAGGCTTTTAGGGGACACAGACACATATGTGAAATTAAATAAAAATCCAACAAAGGTTTTTAAAGAACAGTATGACGATCTGATCTATAAAGCAAGAGATTTGGGGGTTTTGGAAAAATCAGAATTTGAATTTCTAAAGGTGGTGGAACCAAAAATTGCAATTTTCTACCACCTCCCCAAAATCCACAAGACTTTACTTCACCCTACCGGACGCCCGATAGTGTCTGGGATAGGGTCACTCACGTCAAAACTGTCTGAATACGTGGATGTCATATTAAAACCCATTGTTCCCTGCCTCCAGTCTTATGTGAGAGACTCAACTGATATCATAACACAGCTCTCACAATGCACCTGGAGAGATGACTACATGTGGGTGACTTTAGATGTTTCATCTCTATACACCTGCATCCCGCACGATTTAGGTCAATCAGCTATTGAATATTATTTTAGACAGACAGGGTATATAGATCTAACACAAAGAACATTTATCTTAAACGCTATTGATTTCATTTTAAAAAGCAACTTTTTCCTTCAAAAAACGGGTACAGAGATGGGGACGAAATTCGCCCCCAACTTTGCTAATCTGTACATGAGGTGGTGGGAGGATTTGTACATCTACACAAATAACCCCTTTAAAGATAAGATTGTCAAGTGGTTTCGCTTCATTGATGATGTCCTCATAATTTGGAAGGGCACCTCAGAAGAAGTAGCAGGGCTAGTTAGACATGTGAATCAGAATCTTTTAAATTTGAGATTTACTGAATCACATAATGGTGACTATATAACTTTCCTGGACTTAACACTGTCCAACAGAGGAGAGAAAATGATTACTAGCCTTTTCAGGAAACAGACTGATACTAATGCATATCTACATGCAACTAGTGGACACCATCCCAAGTGGATCCGAAATATACCCTTTGGGCAATTTTAACGGGTCCGGAGAAATTGTACAGATTTGACTACTTTTGAGAAAGAATCAGAAATATTAAAGAAGAGATGAAGGATCAGCCATTGTTTATAACCAAATATAACAGAGCCTCTAGACAGATTGAAAAATCTTTTAAAAAACACTGGCCAGTTTTATTGCAGGATCCAATTTTAAAAGAAGTTTTATCTGAGAGACCGCAGATCATTTTTAAAAAGAATGACAATTTGAAAAATATTTTAGCTCCCAGTAAATTAAGAGAAGAGGCCAAAAAGAAGAATTGGTTACAAAGACAGGCTTCTGGGTTTTTTAAGTGTGGTAGAAAAAACTGCCTAAGCTGCCTACATTGGGACAAAGTAAATACTGAATTTAAATCCTTAAGAGATGATAAGATGTATCCAATTAAAGAATCCTTAAATTGCAAGACTACACATGTAGTGTACCATTTATCTTGTTCATGTGGGAAAGTATATATTGGGAGAACAAAAAGAAGCTTGAAAACTTGTTTTAGGGAACATGTGGTAAACATTGAAAAAGGAGTTTTGTCCCATGGGGTTATAGCACATTTCTCTGAAGCACATAATAAAGACCCAAGCTGTTTACAGGTTAAAGCCATTGAGAGAGTAAGACTTGATATAAAAGGAGGAAATAGATTAATAGCTTTAAGAAGAAGAGAAACCTACTGGATAAGGACTCTAGGAACACTTGAACCCAGTGGGATGAACCGAGAAATAGATCTAGCAGCCTTTTTAGTAGATGATTGAATATGATTTATTGGCATAATGTCATTCATTTTTTAAATAATTTATTAGCGGTGAAATAAGAGTTTTTATAATGAGGATTAAATTTACTATACCCCTTAACTATAATTATCCAATCCTAAGTCTATAACCCTTACACTTACATATGTTTTCACATTAGTCTGGAGTAGGTTGGAGCTTAGTGATTTGATGAATATATGAAATAATATTTATAATATTTATGAATTTCGTGCAATATAATACAATTCCTATAATTTTTATTTTATTTTATTTCAATATGCAGAGTTGACATGAGGATTTGTTAATGTACATTTACAACTGGGTTGACCTATTAATTTAAAAGAAAAAAATGAGAGCTTTTATTTAAGCACCATCTATCATATAAATTATTTTATAATATATATTTCAAAATCAGTTAAAACAGTGGTTTTTAGTTTTTTATAGTCTTCTATCGTTTTTAAAGTAATTATTTAATAAATAAATTAAATGGTATTTGAACTCACTATACATATTTACACAAATATCCACAATGAAATGTTGTTATATAAGTGTGTTTTGTAGCTATACTTTAGTATCGATTTTTATCTTTATTTTCATTTTTAGATTAGACTAATATCTCAATTGCATTTGATGTTTAAAATGGTTCTAACACACATGTTGTTTTTTAGTATTTATGATATGAATTTTATTACATATTTGTTAATTTGGGGGTGATCAAACAAATATTTTTAATGTGCTAAATTGAAGACATTTTTTGGTGTGCACAATTTGCCCTTAACAAACATGGCCTCAGATGTATCCGAGAGCATTTCCAGAAAATAGGATGGCCTCAGGTATCGCTATTTAAGACGCATTGGTGGTTACAGTGGGCAGCCTCTGACGAAGTAGGGAGAACCCCTACGAAATGTGTAAGGCCATGCCCACCGCATCACGTCACCACGTCAGCCGTTCCAGCACCGCAAGCAAGCCGGCTTTGAACTTGCGCTACAGCTGTTTGAGGACTGAGCATGGTGGTAGCTATACGCATATTTTGTTTTGCTTTTTTATAAACTGTTTGTTATATTTACATGGAACATTTTAATCCTTCTGGGGAAAATACTGGGACATAAGGAGCCTCTGGGACCGGTATTTGGAGATCACTAGTAGTGAGGATTTTACATCTGACCTCCAGACCGAGTGAGCTGTATTTGAGACACTGCAGCATACTTACCTTGAGAGACCCTTAGCTGTTCTCCCAGCGCTTTTACATACCTCACATGTTTGAGGTTTGATTGTGTGAGTGTGAAATTGTACTTTTTAATAAAATTTGTTTGTAACTTATATATTACACTTAGAGGGGTTGCGCCCTGCCTTTGTTTTCTCTTTTTTCTTCAATATGGATCTGGATGCTCATTTATTTGAGAGATATTACCTAAGACAATAAACAAATATATTGATAGTGGTAAAAATCTAAAGACAGGGTACCTATTTGCTATTCTATGTCTTATATTTACCTTTATTTATAAATAATGATTCTTTCTATTATGATAAGTGTGCAAACTCTTAACTTTTTAAACTGAATATAATTTTTTACAACTAAATAGAATTTTTTGTGATAAGTGAAAAAGGGGCAAAAAAAACTATTTTCTTAAAAAATGAGATAGAGACCAAATTTTAGTGTTAAACAGTTACTGAGCTTAACATGAGAAGATCTTACTATGTAGTTTGTTTATATGTCTTATGATTAAGAGAGGGGGGCAAAATAAACTAATATGTTTAATCAAATAGTGTAAATATCGCGGCATAGAAATTTTTGTTATTTATTTTGATTAGAGAAAAATAAAAAGCTGTATTAGGAGAGCTATATTGGGGGATCATTTTATTTTGATAGAAGGGATCTTATTTTAATTTACTTTTAATTTGCTATATGGATATAGGTTAAGTCTGAGCGTGCACATGTAAATTGCACTAGTGTAGTGGATTCTTTTAACCAAACAACTATGCCGGTATATGTCCGGTCTATGTTTGTAGCCACAAAAATATTTCAACTTTCTAAAGCCACTCGTTATATTTCTATAAGTTAATCAGTAATAATATCAATCCTATTTGCTCTTTGTATCAGTAGTAAAATAATTATTAATAGTGACAACAAAGTTAGAAGTACACTAGCAATTTAAATAATCGTTTGCGCTAGTTATGAGTTAAGGTTGGTATTAAACATACCCCCTAATATAGTACCAATATTCAGCTCTGATTAGGTAGCTGGTTTTAAATAAAGCTCTCTGCTAATAGTGTGTGACTAGTCACATTCTGTTCGGTCTTAGTTAGCGATAGCTAATTATATAGTCGAGTAAGACTATTAATGGTTTTGTTTGTTAAATCAGTTAAGCTACTCCCGCCTATACAGGCCAACAATTCTAGGTAGAATTTAAAAATAAATAGAACTCCCCTAAGCTCTATAACCCCCTGACCGGTTTCGCCCGTATAGGGCTTTTCAAAGGCGGCGAGCCGCCGGAAGTTTGAGAGTATAAGAGGGTTGAGGACATGGTCCCAATAATATCTCCTATTTGATTGGATAGTCTGATTGTCAGTCTGGTTAGTTCCACCAATCATTGAGTTACTTGTTTTTGCAATAGCTATAGGAGCTAAGAGATCACGAACATAAGATGCAGATATGCGTCTAATTGAATACTGACTGCAAGTTGTTAAAGGTGAAGAGGGGGAAACAAAGTTTCAATCTTGAGATATTGTGTATCTTATAATACTGTGTATCTTAACCATTGTAGATATTCAGTCCTATTGATTTGTTGTATCTTATTCCATGTTTTGTGATGGATTCTATGTATAGGTTTTTAAGCATATAAAAATAAGTTTTATGTCTGGTTTTTAAGCATATAAAAATAAGTTTTATGTCTGGTGATAAACAATAAAATAAATAACCTAATAGAATAAACTAAATTGAAATAAAAATGAAACAATTTTTATATAAAAATGTTCTCCACTCTAATTTTGTCCTCACTTTCGTTGTTTCTTTCTACTATGATGAAGTGATATACAAAGTGATATAATAATAAAGAACGTCCTTTAAGATATCATGTTTGTTCTGTTTTTTATTTTATTGTTCGTTTTTTATTTTGTATTATTTGTATTATATATGTAATTTCATTTTACTTAGAGTACTCTGTTTGTATTGATATTATGATTCATTAGACAACGCGTCGTACTTATAAAAGATGGTTTGAGATATGTATTCATGCTAATTCCATTAGATGGTATTTAATACAAAGATATATGTACCTTTGTTGGTATATGAGATATATGTTGTGGCTAACATTCTCTGTAACTATTGGGGACCTGGGTTACTTATGTGTTTTAAGATGCTTTTTTGTATATTTTGCATTATAGCACAGTGAATAACTAAAACACCACGTGTTAAGTAAAATATTTGTTGAAATTAAGACCTTTCAAAAGAGTGTTGAGTGTGACAGTGTGTTAAAAAATTATTATGAATTTCATTGTGCTCTTTCTTGTTAAAATAATAAAACATGCAATGTGAACAACAGGGGTTATGTGAATTGAATGGGGTCTGAACTGTGTCATGTTACGATATGATGCAATATATGCATCAATCACAAGTGAATGCTAGTGTGTGCTATGTCAAAAATTTAGCACACGTGTTATTGTGCTCCCATTTAAGGGGTAGTACATACTAGTGAGTGCAGATTAATATATGTGACATGAGACATGTGACTTACAGAAAAAGAAATTGTGACATAATTCTGGTAGAATACTGTAAGTGAATTGTGCATACTTGTATGTGAGATAGTTTCACTGCTGAAAATTCTATTAAAGTTAGATTTATAAAAATTCATATGATCAATGAATTTCAGTTATTAATTAAAGAAAATCAGTGGTTTGAGTGAAATGTTTGTTTCTGTATATATTTATTGACCACATCGCTCTTGGTTAAGTAAGAGCTTGTGGTTTTGTTTTTTGTCAGACTGTATCAAGTATGTTATTGTTTAATCAAAATTATTACCTCTAATCTAGGTTTGAAGATGTACATAGAAATTATTATTTTCATTCATGCCGAATGGTTGCACAGTATTAAGAAGGTATATCCATCTACTTTCTCTTTTTAATAATACTGTTTCAAGATTTCCTCCTCTGATGCCCAGTCTTATTCTTTCTACACCTTTACATTGTAGTTTTTCAGCATTGGCTTTATGGTACTGTAGGAAATGTTGCGCGACACTTGTTAGAGTTTTATCATCTTTCTTATCTTTCTCAGCGTTTCTGATGTTGCGTAGATGTTCCATTATTCTCACTCTTAATTTTCGTGTCGTCATCCCTACGTAGAATTTTTCACACTTGCATATGAGTAAATATATTACTCCCTCCGTTTGGCAACTGATGTAGTCTTTGATGACATTTTTGTTCCTGAATCGGTCTATTATGTGATCAGATTTGATCATATATTTACACGTACTACAGTTGCCACATTTGTGTGATCCTGGTGCTAATGCTGTCTTAGTTTTGTGTCTCTGAAGATGGCTACTCGTAATCATATCTTTGATGTTACGTGTTCGCTTGTATGAAATGGAAGGTCTAGTCCCTATGATATCTTTTAGAATTGCATCGGATTTAAGGATGTACCAATATTTGTTCAGAATTTCATTAACCCTTTTACTTTGAGAATTGTATGTGGTTATGAGTCTTGGAGCATCACTCCTAGATCTGAATTTCTTCTTTAGGAGTTCTTGTCTATTGGTTTCCTGTGCTCTGTATTTTGCTTTCTTGATGGATCTTTTACTGTATCCTCTCTCCAATAATCTGCTCTCCAATTCTTGAGCACGTATTTGGAAAGTGTGTAAATGCGAACAATTTCTCCTGATTCTCAGCAATTCCCCTGTAGGAAGACTCTTCATGGTGTTACTTGCATGTGCACTGCTGTTGTGAAGTAGTCTGTTAGTTGCCGTTCCTTTTCTGAAAAGATCTGTCTTTATGGTACCTTCAGCATCTTTGAGTATTGTTAGGTCCAAGAAGTTGATACAGTGTTGGTTTGCTTCGTGGGTTAATTAAATAATTAAATAATTAATAAAAACTACACAGACAAAATCCCTATGTGGCTTCGGTACATAGATGATATCTTCTTCATCTGGGAAGGATTATATTGAGAATTACAAGAATTCATCAATGTACTGAACAACAATAATGTCAACATCAAATTAACCCACGAAGCAAACCAACACTGTATCAACTTCTTGGACCTAACAATACTCAAAGATGCTGAAGGTACCATAAAGACAGATCTTTTCAGAAAAGAAACGGCAACTAACAGACTACTTCACAACAGCAGTGCACATGCAAGTAACACCATGAAGAGTCTTCCTACAGGGGAATTGCTGAGAATCAGGAGAAATTGTTCGCATTTACACACTTTCCAAATACGTGCTCAAGAATTGGAGAGCAGATTATTGGAGAGAGGATACAGCAAAAGAACCATCAAGAAAGCAAAATACAGAGCACAGGAAACCAATAGACAAGAACTCCTAAAGAAGAAATTCAGATCTAGGAGTGATGCTCCAAGACTCATAACCACATACAATTCTCAAAGTAAAAGGGTTAATGAAATTCTGAACAAATATTGGTACATCCTTAAATCCGATGCAATTCTAAAAGATATCATAGGGACTAGACCTTCCATTTCATACAAGCGAACACGTAACATCAAAGATATGATTACGAGTAGCCATCTTCAGAGACACAAAACTAAGACAGCATTAGCACCAGGATCACACAAATGTGGCAACTGTAGTACGTGTAAATAAATGATCAAATCTGATCACATAATAGACCGATTCAGGAACAAAAATGTCATCAAAGACTACATCAGTTGCCAAACGGAGGGAGTAATATATTTACTCATATGAAAGTGTGAAAAATTCTACGTAGGGATGACGACACGAAAGTTAGGAGTGAGAATAATGGAACATCTACGCAACATCAGAAACGCTGAGAAAGATAAGAAAGATGATAAAACTCTAACAAGTGTCGCGCAACATTTCCTACAGTACCATAAAGCCAATGCTGAAAAACTACAATGTAAAGGTGTAGAAAGAATAAGACTGGGCATCAGAGGAGGAAATCTTGAAACAGTATTATTAAAAAGAGAAAGTAGATGGATATACCTTCTTAATACTGTGCAACCATTCGGCATGAATGAAAATAATAATTTCTATGTACATCTTCAAACCTAGATTAGAGGTAATAATTTTGATTAAACAATAACATACTTTATACAGTCTGACAAAAAACAAAACCACAAGCTCTTACTTAACTAAGAGCGATGTGGTCAATAAATATATACAGAAACAAACATTTCACTCAAACCACTGATTTTCTTTAATTAACAACTGAAATTCATTGATCATATGAATTTTTATAAATCTAACTTCAATAGAATTTTCAGCAGTGAAACTATCTCACATACAAGTATGCACAATTCACTTACAGTATTCTACCAGAATTATGTCACAATTTCTTTTTCTGTAAGTCACATGTCTCATGTCACATATATTAATCTGCACTCACTAGTATGTACTACCCCTTAAATGGGAGCACAATAACACGTGTGCTAAATTTTTGACATAGCACACACTAGCATTCACTTGTGATTGATGCATATATTGCATCATATCGTAACATGACACAGTTCAGACCCCATTCAATTCACATAACCCCTGTTGTTCACATTGCATGTTTTATTATTTTAACAAGCAAGAGCACATTGAAATTCATAATAATTTTTTAACACACTGTCACACTCAACACTCTTTTGAAAGGTCTTAATTTCAACAAATATTTTACTTAACACGTGGTGTTTTAGTTATTCACTGTGCTATATTGCAAAATATACAAAAAAGCATCTTAAAACACATAAGTAACCCAGGTCCCCAATAGTTACAGAGAATGTTAGCCACAACATATATCTCATATACCAACAAAGGTACATATCTCTTCGTATTAAATACCATCTAATGGAATTAGCATGAATACATATCTCAAACCATCTTTTATAAGTACGACTCGTTGTCTAATGAATCATAATATCAATACAAACAGAGTACTCTAAGTAAAATGAAATGACATATATAATACAAATAATACAAAATAAAAAACGAACAATAAAATAAAAAACAGAACAAACATGATATCTTAAAGGACGTTCTTTATTATTATATCACTTTGTATATCACTTCATCATAGTAGAAAGAAACAACGAAAGTGAGGACAAAATTAGTGGAGAATATTTTTATATAAAAAATTGTTTCATTTTTATTTCAATTTAGTTTATTCTATTAGGTTATTTATTTTATTGTTTATCACCAGACATAAAACTTATTTTTATATGCTTAAAAACCAGACATAGAATCCATCACAAAACATGGAATAAGATACAACAAATCAATAGGACTGAATATCTACAATGGTTAAGATACACAGTATTATAAGATACACAATATCTCAAGATTGAAACTTTGTTTCCCCCTCTTCACCTTTAACAACTTGCAGTCAGTATTCAATTAGACGCATATCTGCATCTTACGTTCGTGATCTCTTAGCTCCTATAGCTATTGCAAAAACAAGTAACTCAATGATTGGTGGAACTAACCAGACTGACAATCAGACTATCCAATCAAATAGGAGATGTTATTGGGACCGGGTCCTCAACCCGCTTATACTCTCAAACTTCCGGCGGCTCACCGCCTTTGAAAAAGCCCTATACGGGCAAAACCGGTCAGGGGGTTATAGAGCTTAGGGGAGCTCTATTTATTTTTAAATTCTACCTAGAATTGTTGGCCTGTATAGGCGGGAGTAGCTTAACTGATTTAACAAACAAAACCATTAATAGTCTTACTCGACTATATAATTAGCTATCACTAACTAAGACTGAACAGAATGTGACTAGTCACACACTATTAGCAGAGAGCTTTATTTAAAACCGGCTACCAAATCAGAGCTGAATATTGGTACTATATTAGGGGGGTATGTTTAATACCAACCTTAACTTATAACAGCGCAAACGATTATTTAAATTGCTAGTGTACTTCTAACTTTGTTGTCACTATTAATAATTCTTTTACTACTGATACAAAGAGCAAATAGGATTGATATTATTACTGATTAACTTATAGAAATATAACGAGTGGCTTTAGAAAGTTGAAATATTTTTGTGGCTACAAACATAGACCGGACATATACCGCATAGTTGTTTGGTTAAAAGAATCCACTACACTAGTGCAATTTACATGTGCACGCACAGACTTAACCCATTCGATTTACTATTGCAAACCCACTTGCCTGTATTCTGTAATTAACCTCATACAAACTTTGTCTCCTATTGTAGTATTTCATATATATAATAGTGAAAAAACTTTATCTTTATAACAACAGTAAATAACCAGCAATCTTATTAACTTAATTTATTGAATATGAGTTATACTAGATATGAATGACCTATTCAATTTAGAAAATATACTCCAACCTAATATGCTTAGCTAACTTATGTGCTGAATACATACCACTATAATAATACTATGAGACTAAGTCAGAATTATATTCTAATGATAAGAAATTAGATACGGACACCATTCTACCTAAGTTGATTTTCATTAACCTTTGAAACTAAATATAGTAAATTTAATATAAAATCATCCACAAGGTGTTGCGTGTAATTCGAATGCTTTGAAATCTACATTATCTAATACCAATCCAAGCACAATATGAATGTGATGTTATATGCACAAATAAAGTGATATCACACAGTTACAAAAATCGTATAAAAACAGTCACAAGGTGTTACATGTAATTCGAATGCTCTGAAATCTACATTATCTAGTATCAATCCAAGCACAATATGAATGTGATGTTATATGCACAAATAATGTGATATCACACAGTTACAAAAGCGCATAAAAACACTCACAAGGGGTTGCATGCAATTTGAATGCTTTGAAATCTACATTATTTAGTATCAATCCAAGTACAACATGAATGTGATGTTACATGCACAAATAAAGTGATATCACACACTTATAAAAGCGTATAAGAACACTCACAAGGTGTCACGAGTAATTTAAATGCTCTGAAATCTATATTATCTAGTATCAATCCAAGTACAACATGAATGTGATGTTATAGGCACAAATAAAGTGATATCACACAGTTACAAACATTACTCTTTCTATGTTTACTGAGTGTCATTAGTGTTATATCTAATCCCAACAATAATATAACATTGAGACTAAGACCTCCGATTGATAACTTATGACAAATTACAGCCTACTAACCATAAGGCATAAATATATTTGTAAATTAGGTATCAATACAGTTGGGTACTCATATATTATAACGCCCTGAACAAATATAAGACCAACTTTCTAACTAGAACATTTATCCTTATATGATTTTATCATAGTTAGACATATAGTGGCATTATAACACTAATATATGATGACTCCCATTGCTTATTAGTACTTTACATTATTATAGCATATCTTGTGCCTGATATTGCAATACTGATCCTCTCTACAAACTATTGATTTTTCTAATAGTGGTCTTAGGTATAGCTTCCTACCTATACAATTTCCTTCTAATAATTTTGACATATCAAAGGCTTACTGAAGATTAAGGACCTGGCCTCCAATTCTTTGGTTGTTTTTAACTTGAGTGTTTTATTTTAAATATATACAACAAAAGTTATATTTTAATTTTCCCAATTCCTCCACTTCTAGTCCAGGCTTAGAGTGCTATATGTGCAGTCTTTAGAGAGGTCTCTTCCTCTTTTTTGTCCAGTACATTACATACTGCACAGCACCAACTTTTCTGCTACAACAAGTATGTAGACATGAACATGTTTTTTGTCAGCTAATATAAATATAGAAAAGGTTGCCGGTGTGGTGCCACTGTATTTGCGTTGTGACATTTATAATACTGGGAGGTACGCTCTAATAGTGACAGCTTTTTTAGTCTGTAACTCCTGTTTATTTTATTAGATCCATCTGACACAAGGAGCATTGTTGTAGGTTTACTACCTATGTAACTGTATTATTGGCTGTAGTCACGGTATACCTTTTTCCTGATACCGGGTATCTCACTCGGAATATAGGAAAGTTATAGCTAAACCCAATGCTAGAAATTCTACAAATACGTCCCTAGTGGCTGCATAATATATGTTTACTACCATTAACAAGACGTTGGGCATAACACTTGTATATTATACTATGTACCCAAATAGGCTAAGTATATAATCCTTAGTCATGGTCATTGGGAATCAGTGGATACAATTATCTGACTTAACTCATGAGTGTTTTATTACAGTTGCATACATTAACTGACATTTTGGATTCCAAGCTACATTCACCCAATAAATTGATGAAATATTAAGTCCCATATATATGAAAAATTACCTACGCGCCATCCTCTCCCCCTTACCACTAAGTCTATTGATAAAATACTATGATGAGAACGATCTTTCCCTTCTCACATCTGTAAGTGAAGCTTATGCGTATTTTGAGCAGGCAAAGTGTATCTATCCTTTGATACATTTTTTCCTGACAATATATTTTATACAATTTAGATTCTATGAACGACATTTCACGTTAAGCACACAGTATTACCTACTAAAATTAAGTTATACTTTATTGTTTAGTGGCAGGTAGTAAACACACACATGGTGACGTAAGGAGTACTATTTCCTAACATTACTATTTTGATTTAACTTTTTATCAATCTCTATTGATAGTAATGGGACCTATGCTACCTGCACTAATTGACGTTGCTCTATATAATTGATTCAGTAATAGGGTGATACGTTATTTTAATAATTTTTCTGTTTTTATTCTATATTAATAAAAGTTATGTTTTAATTTTTGTCTCTCATGCTTATCCCCTATTTGATTTCCTTAGACTCGCACTCCAGTGTGCCCCAAGATACCTTCTGTCCTCCTCTCCTTTTGTATAATAATTTACTCTTTGGTATCAAGGCACTGCCTATTGTTACACAAAGGTCTGTTTCAATTGGAAATTGGTGAGAGCCTTTATCATTGTTCCAACACCTAACTTCCCCTTGGGGAGTTTCTTCCTAATAGACTAAGTAATTCACCTGTTACTGAAGACCAGATTCCTGTTGGCTGAAAACATTTATACCACAAGTTTTAATACTGTTCATGCTTCTTATGCTGTTAGTTACCTTAGAATGTTGAGTTTTAGATAATTTAATAAACTATTTCATATGAGACAAAAGTCTAAATTGCTAATCAGATTACTGTTGTTTGGAAACCTGTTAATTACTAAGGAAGCCTTGCTATCAGACATATTCTTATTATATTTAGTCATTGTACTAATAGAACTAATTAGGTCAAAATATTTATGGTGCTTTAACATAATTTCTAGCATTCCCAATACTATAAAATGTGTATTTTCCACACAACAACCATACCTATATCTGTGCTATAATGGTTGGATATACTTCCACTAGGAAAATTATGTGCTATCTGCGGCCGAGATAGCATATATTTGGTTTATTATGCCCTAACCAGAAAACAACCCTAGATGGCAATATCCCTTTATATCCGTTAGTAGAGGTTGTTGTATACTGCAGGGAACACTACAAAGTCATGCTGATAGCTTAATATATGTTTGTTACTGTCACATTATTCCCATAACAATTGGGCTACTATCTAGTACATCTTTAAATACTATATACTTTGCCACATTGAATGTCTGATTATATGAAACTCATATACTTTTTAATATAACTGCCAACTCTTATTACAAAATGGGTTTCAAAGTGTATCCACAGATTTGTCTGTGAAGTATTTATTTGTCACAGTCTAAGTTGTAATCCTGATAGATTTGTCATTAAGATTTGTCATTAAGAGGAAGCTTGATTTGTCATTTTTGACATATGTAGAGGCTTGCGATGGGCGGGGAAAGCGCTGGAGCGGCTTTCAAGATTATAAGGTAAGTATTTTAACAAAACAAGTGAAATGTAAAGTTTGATGAATGAAAGTGCCCCAGTTTTTAATAGGGTTTTTAAAAACCCAGGCACTGATTCATCAAACTTGACATTCACTTTATCTATAGATGTCATCATTGACAAAACGTATTGGAAGTCTCTGCTTGGCTTTTTGTTATATTAGAACATATTGTTACTTTTTATGAGGAGGGAGACAAGAAAATTGTTATTCTGAGTATAATATTCTACTACAATAAATTTCTTTCAACTTTAAAAAGCATCTTAGAAAGATACTAGTTAAATTGTATATCCCTTAGTGATCACTATATTTTGAGTGTAGATAAAATGACAGCATTTTCCTGATCTCATATCTTTTTTTATTGCTGAGTGATGTTAACAAAATGAAGCCAGCTTTCTGGCTTCAAAGGGTGTTAGAATTTCCTCACACAAATAAATTGGTTATTTGGCAACTATCAAGGTAACAGCATTGCTTTTCTCATCTCATTCCAGATAATTAGTGTTATCAGCACAGTCTGATTTTATGTAAGGGCAACCAATGGAAAAGGTTCTTTAAGACTTACTTGTATGTGTACTTAGTTAGGTCAATGTATCATCAATTATGTATATACGAATGTGTCATTAATAGGTACATACTGTAAAAAGAATATAATGACCTGTATTAAAGGTGTATCTGCAGTATCTGTACTAGAAGCTGTCAAATAAATAAAGATGTAGCTCTTAAATACAAGTTGTGTGCTCCAGTTCAATATCTTAAAAAGTAAATGAATACATAGAAGTCTCCTGTAAACTGGAACCTTTATTAGAAAAGAAAGATGTTGGAGAGTTCTAACACCCATTTCTCATACTAATAAAGTGCACAAATCAGATAATTACACCCCTCAACTCTAAAGCTAAATGTTTGCATAGCTGCTTGAAATGAGATGGGATAATGGCAAACAGGTACAAAAAATACATACGTGGGAGAGAAATAAGTGCAAATTGCATGGACACAACAGGAAGAACAGTTTTTTTTTTTTTTTAAATATATTGTGTTACGTGGCAGTTCTATGAGGATGCATGGTGAGTGCATAAGCACCCTGATATTTCTTACTGCACCCCATATTTTGCATGGGCTTAGCAGCAGGGGGAAATTGCCCTTCCTTTCAACTGTTTCTCCCAGCCTTGTCACAACTGTTGATAGCCAAAACACACTGGTGAACTACCCTCTTAAAGCCGAAGACCTCCCAACCTCACTTATGGCATGCCTTGCTTTAAGCACAAAACCACTATGGTGCCATATATGCCTACCATAATTATGTCCAGAGAAAATCTACTGCTCCATATTTGCCCACGATGACTATGCCCACAGAATAATTGTTACTCCTCCTATGTACCTCCCTGATTCAGTCTCCAGTCTCCTGGTCCCCATAATTGTAGATCTGAAACTTTCCTAAAAGATGCATAACATATACAGTGCTTATTTCAAACTATTAAAAGAGAAATACAATGCATTATGGGCTAGATGATAGTTGGAGAATAATATTGGGTTTACGCAAAACTGTAAATTGCGCTGATGAGATTTTTCTATAGCAAACCTTGGGCATGGTGTTTAGGTGTTGGATTACAAATTCAAAGTAGAAAAATTGCTTGCTTGCACCATTTATGAGTTTGCATATATAATCGTGAGGGGATTTTCTACAAAATATTGCATTCACTTTACACTACTTACATGTTCAAAAGCATGCTTGGGCTGTGATGTCATTAATTGAAGGGATAACGACACTTTTTTTCAATTAACGCAGACTAATCAATTAAAATGTGTTGGAAAACCACTTAGAACAACTGCATGTTAACAAATCTATCATGTGCATATGCATATACAAAATGTAATTATAGGGTCATCACAAGAAAGCACAATGTCACTTTAACTGGATTTACATTTTAGCACAGTTTACATTGATCGCTGGAGTGCACCTACGGTTGACACCTCGGCCATGCTTTTATTGACACATGACTTATACATGCTGCAGGGTGTGCAGAGGGGTGCAGGAATAGTGAGGTCAAGCCTCAATATACGTGTGCTGTTCTGGGGCGCAATCTATGTATGTACACCCTGAAATATGGGTAACTCAGAACTGTCATGGTAAATAAGGATAAGGTGACATTCATAAATGCAAGCAATAGTCTTACATACAACATTAAAGTCTAGATTACGAGTGGAGTGCTAATTAGCACTTTCGATAGAGTGCTAACTGCGCTAGAAGTAAACTTTTTGCACGCATCAGGTTGCACTGGTATTACGAGTTGAAAGTAAAAAGTTATTGTTCCAGCGTTAATCCGATGCACAAAAAGCCGAACTTACAATATCGCGCTTGCAAAAATCTATTCCCCCATAGAAGTCAATGGAGAAAAATAAGTGCTAAAAAAAACAGACTCATGCGCTCACCTGAGCTCATATTCTCAATATTTGCGAACCCGACCACATAATCTCAAGTGCGCTAACCCGACATGAAAATCGAAATAGTTCCCATTCTCATGTTCTTCACATAGAAGAATATGTTCTATGTATTCATAAGTACACACACACACACATATATATATATATATATATATATATATACTGTGTATATATATATATATATATATATAAATATATATATATATATATATATATATATACTGTATATATATATATATATATATATATATATAAACAAGGTCATCATTATTATCATAATGGTCACTTGATAGTTATAAGGACATAAAACCCCTTTGTAATTACACTCTTTCAAATGTGGGTGGTATATTTCTGTCATAATTAAAGATAGGTGCCTTCAAATAATGAGTCTTAAGTTTGTCTATTTACTATGGGGCAGCATAAGGGATACCCTGAACCCTGATGTTGTTCCATATGCCTGTTGTTCTGTAAGATTATTAATGTTGACTTGGTGATCATATGGCATTCACATGGACAAGCAAACACTCATTTAAAAGAGGGGCCTTTTCTATTTCACTAGTTTGCCCAGTCCACCATAAAATGCACTTAGTGGATAAATTATTGCACTTAATATAACAATACCCTGTAATCTAAAGGACCATATTTGGTCAAATCCATCATTTACGTCAGGGGTATTGTGTGTATGTGTGCTGCATGCTGTCCTTTGGAGCCATTGACCCCCATAGAGTAAATAAATTAGGAAGGCAATTGCCATTTCTATGACAATCACCTACAAATAACAGAAGTGTCTGACCCCACAATGAAAAGAGGGAGCTCTCCACTTTCAAAACTGGGGGTCTTACATCCCTCTCTGTTTTATAGGGTAAATAGGGGGCTATACAAGTGCTCCCCTTCACTTGCAAATAATGCACAGGTGTGTAATTGGGGCAGATAATCCCTATTAAAGTGGTGATCATCTAAAAATTTCACAGGATGAGGCCCACTCATTTATAGGAGGGGAATCTCTTCTTTCAAATAAGGGGCTGCATGTCCCTATAAGATGTTATCTCAATTAAAATGCCCCTCTTCAAATTAAAAAAAAAAACTGGCTGCAGTGTGGGGGGTCCAGATCAGATCAGAAGGAGGACCCCATGATGAAGACACATGGTTATCATTTGCACTTAAGGGAGGGGTGCACATGAAGACAACAAGACTTTATGCCCACTTAAGAAAACAAAAAAAGGATCTGGACTATTAACATCTGAACTAAGCATAAGGAAGGACTTTAACAATGACAAAAAGATGTGCAAAAAACACAAAATAAAACTTAAAATAGGCATAAAATAGGGAGCTAGCCAGCAGTGGAAGCAGCAGCATCTGAAAGGAGCTCAGAGCAAGAAAAAAAGTTTAAACTGTTAAAAAGGAGCTATTTGAGGCCACTGAGGCCAATAATCAATACCGGACAGCACCCTCAACTAGTGGGTACTAAGCAGAATTTTTTTAAAAGAGTTTGCAGGAAGTGTAATTTGAACCTGAATTTGAGTACCGGAACAAAATCAGGAAAGTCCGCAGCTGCGGCCTAGTCCGGACCGAGAGGCCATCCCAAAGAACACAAAAACTGCTGGGACAATAACTAGAGCTCAAACTGAGGAAGTAAACATAGTGAGAGACCAGGGGAGTGGAGGAGAAGCTGCAGATAGCCCTTTCCAATCCTGAAAAAAACGGAGGCCTTGGCATCCAGCAAAGTTAGGAGCTTCATGGAATAAAAGAGGTGGAGGCAAAATTGAAAATACTTCAGTTGGGACAGTGTGTTGAAGTGGAAGAAGTATAGAAATAAAAGAGATATCCAGAAACATAAAGGATCCCTGCAGAGGGGTAAGCGGCGGGAAAAAACGCCATCTTATTTACACATTTCTATTCTCGAATAGAAGCTCTGCACCTGAAACAACCCTATTTAGAACTGTATTGAGAGGCTAAGGTCTAATCTTTTATAATCTAGATTTCAAAGAGAAGGTCAACCAAATAGAGATACGTCTGAGGAGGGACTAGAGAAACGCATCTAATTATAAATCTAAATAACAGAGTTCCACCTTTCCGATACACAGAGATTGACCTAAATCTGACTACACACTCCCCCTACCATTTTCCTGCTGTTTTGTTGACAGACAGATCATATCCCAATACCATTTCCCATAATCGGCCTGTGAGGGTAAATGCCCCGGGGGTAGTGTGTAGCTGAAGAGGGTGTAGTTGGTTGCAAGATAATAAAACTCCAAAAAGTGATATACTGATTGATTTTAGTTCAGTTTATTGACACCTTGAATATGAAGAACTAAGCCTCAAAAACTTGAAGAAGTCGGGGCATCTGAGATATTAAAGAGAGTGTTGGGGCCACGAAAAGGAGAACTCCATTCCCTGATCCGCAACATGTGATAGTGTGGGGCCAGGACACGTATGGAGTAAATGTCTGAGTTCATAGCACATGGCTACGGTAGCCCTCTGACTTCCCATCAAGAGTCAAACAATAGAAACTAAGCCTCAAGAACTTACACCCAAGAACAATGTCCTCCACAAGTAACTAATAATTATACGATGTGGACATAGTGGGAAAAAATAGACCATGTGACCAGAGCGGATGACAACTAAATAAGCTCCAAGCAAAGTCATCAAATAGCATCTTCACTTACTAGATATTCTTGGGTCTTACTTGTCTTGGATCTAAGAACTGCTCTATACTCTTTATGTAAACATTGCAGAACTGGAACCAAAGAAACTATAACCATCATGAAGAGCAGAAGCCACTCAGTTAAGGACTATCTCACAAAAGCGCAAGCTAAACAAAAAATGCAAGACAAAAACACATCTCCAACTAAACAAAATACCAGTCAAGACCAAATGGAAACAGATGAAAATAATCCCGTAAATATCTCTAATAAAGAACATCTCATACAAATAAAGAGATATTTCAGGAAGAATTTAAATCGGCCTTATCAGAGCTGAAGAAAGATATTTGGGAAATAGGTCACAGAACATCAGACTTTTAAGGAAAATTAGATGAACTCTCAGGAGAAGTTCCACAAATACAAACAACACTCCTAGATCATGCAATATACATCAGAAAGCTGGAAGACCAGGTAGAAGATCTGGAAAACAGATCAAGGCGCTCAAACCTAAGAATCAGAAACCTACCTGAAAGTTCAAGAACCTGCCAGATGATGTGACTAAATTATTCCATTGGCTAGCCCCGGAGATAGAGATGCCGATGCTCATTATGGATAGAGCCCATAGGGCCCTCACCAAACCCACTCAATCAATGACTCGAGATATCATAGTGAAGATGCACTATTACCATATCAAAGAGGAGATACTAAAAACAGCTAGAACAGCCCGAAGCCTCACATATGAAGGCCATGAGATCCAGATCTATACAGACCTCTCACCAACAACCTTGAGAAGGAGGAGAGAAATTAAACCTGTGGTGCAGATCCTCATTAAAGAGAAAATCAAATACCGATGGAACTTTCCCTTCAAACTCACATTCACATACCAAAATGGCACTCATGCATGCTCCTCCAATGAGGAAGGATTACTTCTCTTACAGAATCTGCAAATCATCTCAGAAACTTCAGAGATAAATCCCTCTCCAAAACCCAAAAGAAGAACCCCGCAGAAAGATTGGACACGAGTGGGAAAACACAGTGGAGTCAACAAGTCCAAGCCGGGAACTAATTCAGACCCAGAACATGGTACTCCAAATAGAGTTGATAACTCTCCACCTTGACTTCAGATAACATAAAAGTATCTCCAATGCTTTTGAGACAGAATGGAATAAATTATAGGAGTTCCCTTACCATTGGAACAATTTTTTACATAGACTTATTGGTCTATTATCCTTTCAGATGTTAAAGTTTTGAGGTTTTATACTTATTATGTTTGATTCTCGTTTCAGATGGTTATATATCCTGGCAAAACTACCCCTTCTTACCCATTTCCTTTCCCACCAAAACTACCCCTTTAATTCCCCGACCCCCTTTCCCACCTCAGGTCAAAGGGGAAAATTAAAAAATATTACTCTAAGTTCACTATGTCCTCAAAAGTTACAGATGACTACTTTAACATATATAGTCACATTTTTTGTTATATTGTTTATGTTAAGGTTAAAGGGACAGTATACACTCATTTTCATATAACTGCATGTAATAGACACTACTATAAAGAGTAAGATGCACAGATACTGATATAAAAATCCAGTAGAAAACTGTTTAAAAACTTACTTAGAAGTTCTAAGTTTAGCTCTGTTGAAAAGGTGGCTGGAAAGCCCACTGCAAATGGAAAATAAGACACTCCCCCCTCCCCCTTCTTTTGCATATGAAAAGACCCTTTACACAAACAGGAGCAAGCTGGAGAAGGTAGCTGACGGTATTCACATAACACTTTGGGGCTTGGTTAGGAGTCTGAAAATCAGAGCAATGTTACTTAAAAATAAGCAAAACTATACATTTAAAAAAAAAGAAAACTTTATGGGCTATATAAATAGATCATCTACAAAACATTTATGCAAAGAAAAAATGAGTGTATAATGTCCCTTTAACAAATATGTTGGGCAAACAACAAAATGTTCTTATATTTGCACAGATTGTATATAGTCCAGATAATAATTGCAACAAAAATGATACAGTTGTCTATGTTAAGGAAATCATTCTACAAACAAAGGTATGTTATAGCTTTCGATTCTTAAGATGGGTAAATGAGACAAAGTATTTGTTATATTCCATACTCCCTATACTAAGCAGAAAAACACACAGTCCAGTAACACCATATGGGAATTAAAGTAATATCACATAACGTCAGAGGACTGAACTCTGACGTTAAACGTAAGAAAGCTATAATTGAATACAAATCTCTTAAGGCCCAAATTATTATGCTGCGGGAGACTCATTTCACTGTTCAGTCTACTCCCAAATATTGGGATAAGTTATTCCCCATACAATACCACACAATTAATAAAAGGAAAAAGTCAGGAGTTTCTATCTTGCTACATGCATCTCTGATCTTTAAAGAGGAAGAGGTTGTGAGAGACAAAGAAGGGAGGTTTCTTATTGTAAGAGGGCCATCCAAAACACACAAATCGTTCTAGTTAACGTATATGCACCGAACAGGCTTCTCAAACAATGGCAAAAATATAAAACCATAATAGGAGGAGATTTTAATTTGACACTTGATGACACATTAGACAGATCTACAGTAGTAAATGAGACACGATCAGGATCTAGAACTTCCCAAAAAAAATTAAATGACTTCCTCCTAGATCAAAACCTTATAGATGGGTGGAGATCCCTTAATAAGAAGGGAAGATCGTACACATATTATTCAACAGTCCATAAGACACACTCTAGAATTGACTACATACTACTAAGCCAAATTTTGATGCCGCTACTATCCTCAGGAGATATCCATAATTGCGCATGGTCAGACCATTCAATAGTGGAACTGACCCTTAAGGATCTGATTAACCCTCATAGAGGACGGTCTTGGTCCTTACACCCTAGTTTATTGAAGGATACACTGGTATTACAGAAACTCCAGAGAGATATTCCTGAATTCATTGCAATAAATGAGGGGTCTACTTCAAACCCAATCTATGTCTGGGGAACCCTAAAACTATATGTGAGAGGCACCCTAATCTCAGACTCTAATAAATTAAAAAAACAACACAGAGCAAAGATAGCTGAACTTAGGGAAGAGATAACTAGGCTACGTAGAGAATCTACACAACTTCCCAAAAAATCAGTAATCAAAACACTAAAAATAAAAAATGAAGAGCTAAATCATCTACAAGATAAAGAGGCGATACATGTCATTAAGCTAATAGATACCCAATACTACTTATATGGTAACAAACCTGACAAAATGCTTGCAAATAAACTGAAAGATATCACACAACAATCCTCAATACCACAAATACAACTGACTGATGGTTCCACCACGAATGACCCACAGAAAATAGCCAATTAATTTGCAGATTTTTATAGTAAACTGTATAATATCACACCCTCTGGGGAGAACACGAGTGGAAACCCAGACTTAGACAAATTCTTAGACACATCTGAGATGCCAACAGTAACAGATTCAGATAGAGATTTATTAAATGCACCAATAACTCCTCAAGAAGTTTATTCAGTAATTAAAGAATTAAAGAGAAATAAAACCCCAGGACCGGATGTTTTCCTGGGCTCCTTCTATAAGGATCTACGGCTAGTCCTGGTCCCACAGCTGTTTAAACTATTTAACCAAATTATGCAAGGACACGCTATACCTCCAGATATGCTACTAGCACGCATCTCAGTAGTCCCTAAACCAGGAAAGAGTCATCAGTACTGTCAAAATTATAGACACATATCCCTCATCAACCAAGATATTACACTTTTCACCAAAATATTAGCAAACCGATTGAATTTAGTGCTACCAAAATTAGTACATACAGACCAAGTAGGATTCATTGAGCTAAGAGAAGCCCCAGACAACACCCGCAAAATCATAGATATTTTAAATTATGCACAGAACGGATCCATGCCTTCTCTGTTCCTAGCCTTGGATGCAGAGAAGGCATTTGATAGGGTTAGTTGGAATTATCTTCATGCTATTTTAAATAAAATGGGTATAACTGGCGAGTTTCATAAAGCTATCTTGAAGCTCTACTCGAATCCAGAAGCTTTTATTAGAGTGGCTGGCTATCAGTCTAACAACATAAAAAATTGTAATGGGACAAGACAGGGTTGTCCCCTGTCCCCCCATCTGTTTGCCCTGAGTATAGAGCCATTGGCGATTAAAATTAGGGATAATCCAGATATTGCAGGGATTCAGATTGGCTCACATATCTACAAAATATCACTTTTTGCAGATGACATAATATTAACTCTGAGGAAAATAATATTTGACTCTGAGGAAAACAACATTTTCTACAAATCCATTCTCCATGGATTACAATCAACATATATTTTATGAAATTCTACTGACATAAAAAAGTTGCATTGAATTGTTTAGGCTTAACAAAAATTGCTACAGATATTATATGGAGCAGAAAAAAATATTTTTGTTGTATATAAATGTTACCTACTATCATTTATATCTCAGTTTCTAGTTAATTAATTTAGATGGTTTAAATAAATTATACATATGATTTTGGGTTCTAGATGGTTGTAAATGTCAAGAATATTTATGTGATAGATTTTTTTTTGTAGCGGTTCTCATATAAAAAAAAGGGAAGCATAATATTTAAATTTTCATTACTAAAACTGATGAATGCCACACAGTTACTTAAGCCTTAAATGATTTATAGAGACCGGCTTCATGAGATAAAATACTAAAGTTTAGTCACTTGAGTGGATGCATGGGATATACACAATAATCATTTTCTCCTAATGTTTTCAGCATGGTACCAGCAGCATAGATAAAGGAGCCAGACTGGAATCAATTGCACAAGGCTTCTTGTCGGCCACCTCTGAGGCGGCAGACAGCAATCATCAAGATCAGATACGATCGGGAAGTTTGACACCCCCTGCTAGCAGCTGATTGGCCACGAATATGCAGGGGGCGGCATTGCACAAGCATTGCACTAGATATGCTTGTGCAATGTTAAATGCTGTCAGCGTATGCTGTCGGCATTTAGTGATGTCAGGCGGACATGATTCACTACAGCGGATCATGTCCGTCCCACATTTAATAAATCGGCCCCCATATATCACCAGAATTATATACATTTCAATAAGGGCCCCTAAAGATCCTGAATTTTGCAGGGCTGTCATGGAATTGGTGCTCTGTCTCACAGTCCATCTCGCTACTTTAGCATATTTACTTATATGTCCTGGTTTCAGCAAAATTAATACAAAAAACACTCAGCCATGGATGGCTCAAACTACCAGACATGCACATAAAATACATCAGCTCAATGACTCGCTGGACTGGTTTAACTTATTCCTAATGAAAAATTCAAATCTGGGGGGGGGATGTGCCTAGGCAGTGGCCATGACAGGTCACATTCTCTAAAGCTCTGGAAGAAAATCTAACAATCTACTGATTATCTCCTGATATACACAGCATCCTATATACTAACTAATAACTCCGATAACTAACATTATCTTTGGGTAGCTAAATATCAGCTAATCGGTTTACTACAATCTCTTGCTGAGTTTTTGATCTCCTAATCTAGGCCTGGGCAGACAATATAACAGGTGGTGGCCCGTTATAACATAAGCACAGCTACTATTAAAATAGAGGACTTCACTACTGCAATGCTGGTAAACGCTCTACATCCAGTGGCCTTCTGGGGTGGTGCGGTCGTCCCTCCAGAGACCCGCTGTAGCTCATTCTTCTAACGGTGGACACGAACTTCCGCAACTGTTCGTGAACGGGCGAACTGGGCTAACCGCCATAGACTTCAATAGGCAGGCGAATTTTAAAACCCACAGGGACTCTTTATGGCCACAATAGTGATGGAAAAGTTGTTTCAAGGGGACTAACACCTGGACTGTGGCATGCCGGAGGGGGATCCATGGCAAAACTCCCATGGAAAATTACATAGTTGATGCAGAGTCTGGTTTTAAGCCATAAAGGGCATAAATCACCTAACATTCCTAAATTGTTTGGAATAACGTGCTTTAAAACATCAGGTATGATGTTGTATCGATCAGGTAGTGTAAGGGTTACGCCCGCTTCACAATGACAGACCAAACTCCCCGTTTAAAGGGACAGTCTACATCATAATTTTTATTGTTTTAAAAGATAGATAATCCCTTTATTACCCATTTCCCAGTTTTGCATAACTAACACATTTATAATAATATACTTTTAATCTCTGTGATTATCTTGTATCTAAGCCTCTGCAAACAAGCAGACTGATGTTTCACAGTCAAAATAGTTTGGTTTTTTTTAAATTTACACTACTGTTACACCAGATATGAGTGGTGGCACTGGGCAAGTGGGCACAGTATACGCTGTGAGCCTGGCACACACGCTGACAGGCAGGCAACTGCAATTAGATTACACTAGCAGACTGATGTTTCACAGTCAAAAAAGTTTTTGTTTTTTTTAAATTTACACTACTGTTACACCAGATATGAGTGGTGGCACTGGGCAAGTGGGCACAGTATACGCTGTGAGCCTGACACACACGCTGGCAGGCAGGCAACTGCAATTAGATTACACAGGGAAAAAAAATAAAACAGACTGATGTTCTAGCCCTAAAAAGGGCTTTTTGGGGTGCTGTCCTTACAGCAGAGATCAGATGAGTCCTTCAGGACTGTAGTGGACACTGAATACACTAGCCTAGCTATCAATTTCCCTATTAAATCAGCAGCAGCTACACTGTCCCTCCTCTCACTAAGAAAGCAGCTCCGAATGAATCTAAAATGTCTGCTGTCCAGGAGCTGGGAGGGTCTGGGAGGGTCTGCTGCTGATTGGCTGGAATGTGTCTGCAGACTGTGAGATACAGGGTCAAAGTTTACTCAATGATGATGAATAGGGGGCGGATCAAACATCGCATATGTTCGCCCGCCGTTGCGAATGCGAACAAGCTATGTTTGCCGGGAACTATTCACCGGCGAACAATTCGAGACATCACTAATTAAGATGTGACCAACAGTTTTTCATATTATAGAGCTTTCCAATCATGTGTCTCTAGTAATTCCCCTAGCATAGTTCTGATCCTAGATACACTCTAATCAAATCTAACATTCATTTTCTGATAGACTATCCTTACATATATATACATGCTCCCTAAGGTTTACCTCTCACATTAGAGATCTGGCTCTAAAAACAGAAATAGCCATTTGTCTGTTTACATTAGTATGGACCCCCCCCCCCCCCCATTTACATGCTAGATTCCTATTTGTCCTCATCTGCTTCTTCTGGAGTGGCATCAAAGCTTGCTTTACCCTTAAGTATCCTATATTATATGGGTCAGTTTCACAGAAGGTCATACTATCAGAGTTTAAAACAGGTAAGTGATCCTCCATCACCAGATATAACTGACCTTTGATCATTTCTATTTATATTGTCCATACTACTAATATCACAGAGCTGTATAAACATATATTCTATTTCATTCATAATACACTTTTGGATCATTTTTCTTACATACGTTCCTCATCCCTATTATATTCTTATATACTAAGGTCCAAGAGTGACCATGACCATAAACCAATTCCCTTTACTTTTACAAGTTCAGAACAGGTAGGTCCAAGAGTGACGCTATGTGTAATATGGAGAACATAAGTTTAAACTTCAAACTAAGGTTTCACTGACATATGCCCTAGACACCTATATTTGCCATAGGTTAGCTGCTGCCTTTATTTTTATTATTACATATCGTACATTTTACCTGCGGTAGATCATGATATCACTGTCTATAGTTTAAATTACAACCCTTAGCACTCTGCTAGCAGTTACTTTAATAATACAGAAATTGCTTTATTATATAAAAATATCTATTTTTCCCATATCTATAACATCGCAAAGACTCAGAAATGGCAAGTATAATTTCAAAATTCATGTATAGATGTTTATGTTCAAGTTTGTACATTGTGCGAGACTTGCACGCTTCTTCTTGCCACATTAGATTTAGGTATAGACATGTTTTCTATGCTGTTATATCTAATAACCAATAAAAAATTAAACATAATAAATAAAAAAATAAAAAATACATCAGCTCCACCCCCTGGACTGCTTAGCCACACTTATGGACCACCAAATAACTCCACCCTTATGCCGCTAAATATTTAACACCCCAGACTTCACCCCAGCTCTACACTGACTCCAACCCATATGCTCTTATCTCATATATAAATAGTAAATATCTGTAATAGTTTTTTTTTTTTTTTTTTTAATGTCTAATATTTTATTTTGGGTTAGGAGCTTTAAATTGTAGTAACAACAGCATTAGAGTAAATAAAAAACAACTTTACTTCCTTCTGAGGGCTGTTGTGTGTATATAGCAGGCTATGAGTGGTGAATGGACTCCAATGCATATAAATACAGATCTACTGCTATAATAATGTTATGGTATGGTGGTAGGGAGGGGTGCATTTAAATTGTTCTACCGTATGTGAAGGTGTTGATAGATGATAGTTAAATAGATATAGATACTGCAGATAGATAGAAAATTGGATAGATGATAGAGATAGCTAGATACATATAGATGATAGATAGATAGATGGATAGATAGATAGAATATAGATAGATAGATAGATAGATAGATGATAGATAGATAGATAGATAGATAGATAGATAGATACATATAGATGATAGATAGATAGATAGATAGATAGATAGATAGATAGATAGATAGATAGATAGATAGATAGATAGATAGATAGATAGATAGATAGATAGAATATAGATAGATAGATAGATAGATAGATAGATAGATACTGTAGATAGATAAATAGATAGATATAGATATATACATTTATTTATTGACTGCAGTATCCCTTTAAATTCTTTATGGATGCCTGGTTATATTATACTGAATGTTTACCCATACATTATTTTTCCCTCTTTCACTCAGATAAGAAAACATGACTATAACACTCAGGATTATAGAATCATTGACTGCTTTATGAGGTTGTAGCTTATCTAACACACCACTCCAAGGTCTGTCATTTTAGAATAATCCTGCAGGAGTGTTGTTTGTGCATGTTACCGGGAGAGTTAAAATGAGGTTTATTTACACAGGGAAATAGAGCAGAAACAAACCTGCTGGTGCATAAACAGCACATGTGAAGGTTACTTGTCTGGAGAGCACAGGAGTCCAAATCAAATTGCCCAATAGGATAGCTGCACTGGATAAACAGAAGCATTGCAGGATACATTGGGGATAAAACAGCTGCATATTTATTATGACTCATTAGAAATATTTGTTGTTTCCAGGCACAGCAAGGTTACCAAGTAATACAACTCTGCAACTACATATGCTTGATTAAGTTTAACCCCTTGTCTGCTAGAAAGGGCTAATAGGCATAGCTAAGAAGAGCATTTTTTTAAATAAAACAAGGGTTTAAGGGTTAATTAAGTTAATTAAAATGATCAAGGCAGAAATTTGAGCAGGCAAATATTTTGAGAATGTTTGACATGTTGTTGTTCCTTCTATAAATGTTAGAAGCAAATAGCAAGGACATTTAATAGAAATAATAGAGGAGAACTTAACTATTCAATAACTCCATGCACATGAAGTTTATAAAAAATGTATGCACAATTATTATGATGAGAAAATGACCAGTCAATAACAAGAGACACATAATAACAGGATCATTTTAACCATCCGTCTGCCAATACAGGCATAGCAAGGAATAAAAGGACATGGACGTATTGTATATACTTATAGCAAGCAATCTGAGCACAATATTGTGTTTGTATAAATATTGCAAGCTCCTTGAAAAAGGAATTTATAATGTACTTCCCCACATGAGCAGTAGGGGAATAGGATCACAAGGAATCCTGTTGCAACAACCAGAGAAAATAATGCTGGATTAGTTGTAATTAAAGGTTAGTTGTAATTATTGTCCCTAAGGTTAGCCAGGGTTTATAGGTCATGAGTTAACAGAGATTAGGGAACAATGCAATTTGTGGTTATTGTTATTAGCATATCGATACTGTAGGAATCTAAGACATAAGTGGTTAATAACCATTAGGGATGTGTGGTGTGGTAGGGAAGGTCATGGTTAAGGTTAAGGTTTAGGTTGTGTGGTTTCCTAAAATAAATTCTGGTGGGGATTCAGTACTGTAGGAGTTAATAAGATGGAGGCAGGCCAGAAGACCCTCTTACTGTAGGGATAGCAGTACTTTTTGGCTATTTCAAATATACCTTATCAGAATGCACTGTACATTTCCTGTAATTTGCATCTATACACTACATTTTTTTCATGCTGATTAAAAAAGAAATTTAGAAACATATTTGCCCATTTGCTCTGTAATTCAATTGAGGTGTATTTCACTATAATATGAAACTCAGCCTTACATGTGAAACCAAAGTAAAAGTTTGTGTTTTCTCTTGTAAACTATCAGCTAGATCACGAGTTTTGCGGTATAAGGCTCATAACGCTGCTTTTTCACTACCGCTGCTATTACGAGTCTTGTAGGTACAGCTGTCCCACACACTTTTTTGGCCATACCGCAAATTAACTTACGCAATTTCTGTAAAGTCTTTTTTCAATGGGACTTCCATTGCACTGGTATTACAAGCTTTTTTTTTAGGCCAAAAAGTGAGCGGTACAGCCTATACTGCAAAATTCGTAACGCATTCTAAAGTCAGTAGTTATGAGTTTTACAGTACAAAGCTGTAGCATAAAACTCATAACTAAAGTGCTAAAAAGTACACTAACACCCAATCAGCCAATAGAATGCGAGCTCAATCCTATTGGCTGATTGGATCAGCCAATAGGATTTTTTCAACCTTAATTCAGATTGGCTGATAGAATTCTATCAGCCAATCGGAATCTAAGGGACGCCATCTTGGATGATGTCACTTAAAGGAACCTTCATTTGTCGGGAATCGTCGGAATAAGAGGATGCTCCACACCGGTTTTGAAGATGGACCCGCTCCGCGCCAGATGGATGAAGATAGAAGATGCCGTCTGGATGAAGACTTTTGCCCGTCTGGAGGACCACTTCTCCTAGCTTGGATGAAGACTTCTAACTGCTTCGTTGAGGACTTCTCCTGGCTTTGTTGATGATGGATGTCGGCTCTTCAAAACTGTAAGTGGATCTTTGGGGGTTAGTGTTAGGTTTTTTTAAGAGTTTATTGGGTGAGTTTTAGTTTTAGATTCGTGTTTGTGCAGCAATAGAGCTAAATGCCCTTTTAAGGGCAATCCCCATCTAAATGCCCTTTTTAGGGAAATGGGGAGCTTGGGTTTTACTGTTGGGGGGTTGTTTGTATTTATTTTTACAGGTAAAATAGCTGATTTCTTTGTGGCAATGTCCCGCAAAAGGCCCTTTTAAGGGCTATTGGTAGTTTAGTTTAGGCTAGGTTTTTTTTTTATTTTGGGGGACTTTTTTTATTTTGATAGGGCTATTAGATTAGGTGTAATTAGTTTAAATATCTTGTAATTAGTTTTTTATTTTGTTTAATTTAGTGTTTGTTTTTTTGTTGTATTTTAGGTATTTGTATTTGTTAATTTATTTAATTGTACTGTAAGGTTAGGTGTTAGCATAACTAAGGTTAGGTTTTATTTTACAGGTAAATTTGTATTTATTTTAGCTAGGTAGTTAGTAAATAGTTAATAAATATTTAGTAACTATTCTACCTAGTTAAAATAAATACAAACTTGCCTGTAAAATAAAAATAAACCCTAAGCTAGATACAATGTAACTATTCGTTATATTGTAGTTATCTTAGGGTTTATTTTATAAGTAAGTATTTAGTTTTAAATAGGAATTATTTAGTTAATGATAGGAATTTTTAGTTAGATTTATTTTAATTATATCTAAGTTAGGGGGTGTTAGGGTTAGACAGGTTTAGGGGTTAATAAATTTAATATAGTGGCGGCGACGTTGGGGCGGCAGATTAGGGGTTAATAAATGTAGGTAGCTGGCGGCTATGTTAGGGGTGGCCGATTAGGGGTTAATAATAGTTAAATAGTGTTTGAGATGCGGGAGTATGGCGGTTTAGGGGTTAATATGTTTATTATAGTGACCACAATGTCCAGAGTGGCAGATTAGGGGTTAATAAGTATAATGTAGGTGTCGGCGATGTCTGGGGCAGCAGATTAGGGGTTAATAAGTGTAAGATTAGGGGTTCATGTTAGGGTGTTAGGTGTAAACATACATTTTCTTTCCCCATAGGAATCAATGGGGCTGCGTTACGGAGCTTTACGCTGCTTTTTTTTGCAGGTGTTAGACTTTTTTTCAGCTGGCTCTACCCATTGAGGTCTATGGGGAAATCATGCACAAGCACGTACAACCAGCTCACTGCTCACTTAAGCAGCGCTGGTATTGAAGTGCAGTATGGAGCTCAATTTTGCTCTATGCTCACTTCTTGGCTATTAACGCCGGGTAGTTAAGTAGTTAAGTGAGCGATGACAATAACTTGCAAGTTAGTACCGCACCCCTCATAACGCAAAACTCGTAATCTAGCCGTATGTTAACATTGTCATAAAATGGAAAAACACAGCTATCACATGTAAAAAGAAAAAAGGTTGTTTTGTCTGAGTGGGAGGGGCTAGAGGGCCAGACGAGTGCTCATTTTAAATTGGGGAGTCCCCTTATTTAAATGAGATGCACATGGCCCACAGCCCATCAGGATTTTTTTAATGGAAGGAGAAGGGCTAAGACTGCTTATCTGAATGAGTGGATTCCCCTTTTTTGAATGAGGAATTATACGTCCCTCAGATATGTAGGAGATCACCATGGTAATGTGAACACAAATTAATAGCCAGATTAAGCATGTTTGATGACAGAGGCACAATACCCATATTTTGGAAAGCGGGAGCATTTTTTAGTGTTTCATACCACATTTTTTTAAATACCACAAATCCTTTTAAAGATTTTAGGGTTATGTTTGCTGGTGAATTATGTACTTCATCATACTTCCCTCTTTCAAATGAAATCCAGGCTAAGGGGCCGATTTATCAAGCTCAGTATGGAGCTTGATGCCTCTGTTTCCGTGAGAGCCTTCAGGCTCCATAACTTGTCCACCTGCTCTGAGGCCACGGACAGAAATCAACCCGATCGAATAGATCGGGTTGATTGACCCCCCTGCTAGCAGCCGATTGGCGTGAATGTGCAGGGGGCGGCATTGCAATGATAAATGCCGACTGCGTATGCTGTTGGCATTTATTGATGTGCAGTACGCATGATACACTACATCGTATCATGTCCTCTCGTGCTATAAATCTACCCCTACACCTCAGGGTGTGGTGTTTCCCCATTGGAATCCCACGTGGGCATAAGGTGCAGGGTATAAATTGAAGACAATAGAACAGTAGGGCAAACTTTCAAGGGGAGTATAGTCCTCTTTGCTTTTCCTTTAATATTATAGCAAAAACGCCAGCAACAATTCTCAAAGACAGCACAGAATTTCAGTAATTTTAATTGTGTTTCTTTAATCAATGCCTCTAATTTTTCATTACTGAGAGTAACAACGTTTTCGCGTACATTTCAATTGACAACCTTAAAATTCTTTCTTATGCCAATAGTCTAAGCCTGAAAATCAGTGTCATAAGGGAAATAAAAAAGGATCCTAAATCATTAAACACGGGGCGCTTACAATTCAACTGTCAGTTGGCTTTAGTTCATTTTGCAGGTAGCTGTCTGAACAGTATTGATTCATCTGCATTGCTGAACACCCTTACAAGCTATTGATTTTGTAGAACCTACACCAATTTGCTTGCTTTTTTAACAGCAACCAATTTCACATTACTAGACTTTGTACAATTTTTCTTAACACCTCAGGCGGAACCAAATTCTGTCATAATTTAGGTAAATATATAGTAATATATCTAAATAAAGTTTTATTTGTGCAACCATTTTTGCTTTTATTTAACATAATGCTTTTGTAGAAGAGATTTTAGATATTATGATGCAGACAAAGAAATATACACCTAGTTTTGCGCTATAGAGGGTGTGAAACAAACGCAAAGTTGTGTTATTTCACCCTCTATAGTGCTGCCATTACAAGTTTTGAAAAACCCGGCTTGTGTGTGCGATATGGTGCTTTTAAGCTCCATACAGCACAAAAACAAGTGCTGTTTTGACGTGCTCGTGCACGCTTTCCCCATAGACATCAATGGGGAGAGCGGGTCAGAAAAAAGTCTAACACCTGCGATCGCGGAAAGAAAAGCTCCGTTACGCAGCCCCATTGATGTCTATGGGGAAAAAAATAACATTTAAACCTAACACCCTAACATAAACACTGAGTCTAAACTCCCCTAATCATTGCCAACTTGTTTCATCATCCAATAGAATGAGAGCTGCTTAAATCCTATTGGCTGATTTGAACAGCCAATAGGATTTTAGCAGCTCTAATTCCTATTGGCTGATTCAAATTTTTCAGCCAATAGAAATGCAAGGGACGCCATCTTGAATCGAGTACCTTGGATTGAAGATTCAGTGTACAGCAGTGGCCGTATGAAGAGGATACTCTGCGCCGGATGTCTTCAGGATGTACCCGCTCCGAGCTGGCAGGATCAAGATAGAGATGCCGCCTGGATGAAGTTTGAAGATGCCGCCTGGATGAAGATAGAAGAGGCCGCCTGTATGAAGACTTCTCACTGCCTGAATGAAGACTTCTCCCGCCTGGATGAAGATAGAAGAGGCCGTCTGGATGAAGACTTCTTGCCGCCTGGATGAAGATTGTTTAAGTGGGACTTCAAAAACTTTAAGTGGATCGTCGGGGGTTAGTGTTAGGTTTTTTTAAGGGTTTTTTTGGGTGTTTTTTTTTTTTAGATTAGGGTTTGGGCTATTCCTAAACAAGCTAAATGCCCTTTTAAGGGCAATGTCCATACAAATGCCCTTTTCAGGGCAATGGGTAGCTTAGGTTTTTGTGAGAGTTAGGTTTTTTATTTTAGGGGGTTGGTTGGGTGATGGGTTTTACTGTTGGGGGGTATCTGTATTTTTTACAGGTAAAAGAGCTGTTTAACTTAGGGCAATGCCCTACAAAAGGCCCTTTTAAGGGCCATTGGTAGTTTATTGTAGGCTAGTTTTTTTTTATTTTGGGTGTTTTTTTTAATTTTGATAGGGCTCGTAGATTAGGTGTAATTCTTTTTCATTTTGCATAATTCCGTTTGTTATTTTTTAGATAGTTTGTAATTTTTAGAGTAGTGTTAGGATTTTTGAATGTGTATTTTAGTTTATTTTAATTGGTAGTTTGTTTACTTTTAGTTAAATAGTTATATTAGTTTCATTGTTAGTTTAAAGTTAGTTCTTTTAATTTGGCAGGCAAATTTTTATTTAATTTAAGATAGGAAAATTGTAATTTTAATCTTTAGTTAATCTAAAGTTAGGGGGTGTTATGTTTAGGGGTTAGTAGTTTAATTTAGTTTATTGCGATGTGGGGGGGGGGCTTTCGGTTTAGGGGTTAATAGCTTATTTCAGTATATTTCATTGTGGTTTAGGGGTTAATAGGTTTATTATAGTGGCGGCAGTGTTTGGCTTAATAACTTTAGTATAGCGTGGGCGATGTGGCCGGATGGCAGATTAGGGGTTAATTATATTTAAATAGTGTTTGTAATGCGGAAGGGTAGCGGTTCAGAGGTAAATACGTTTATTATAGTGGAGGCCGTGTCGGGAGCGGCAGATTAGGGGTTAATGACTTTAATATAGTGTTTGCGACATGGGAGGGCCTCGGTTTAGGGGTTAATAGGTAGTTTATGGGTGTTTAGTGTACTTTGTAGCAGTTTAGTTATGAGTTTTATGTAACTGTTTTGTAGTGTAAAACTCATAACTACTGCTTTCAGATGGCGTTACGGATCTTGTCGTTATAGGATGTAACGCAGGTTTTTTAGCCTCACCACAAAACTCGAAATGGCATCGGTATGGAAGTCCCATTAAAAAAACGTAATTTTTTCGAGTGCAGGACTGACGTTGCGTTACAGGCTAAAAGGCTTGCGGTACAGCTATACCGACAAGACTTGTAATGGCTGCAGTGCTGTTTTATAGCTGAAATTACCATTTTTTCAGCATTAAAACACAAACACACAACTCGTAATCTAGCTGATAGTTTGAACCATTGTTATTTATTAATAGTAACTGTGTGAGATATAGTGTAAAGGGTCATTGTAGAGATGATTTTCTTTGTTTGACCCTTGACCCTGTAGACGTTTTTAACCATATCAGAACCCCTTACTCTTCAGATGCTCTAAGTTGCATCTGACCCCTAGACCTGTGGATACCCACATCAGATCCCTGGTTAATGTCTAAGCAGATATGCTACAGCCCCTAGAAGACCCTAGCAATCTCACTGAAGCTTCCTTAAATTGAAGGTAAACTTTGATGAATGAAAGTGACCCTGTTTTTAATAGTATTTTAAAAAAACGGGCTTCATTCATCAAAGTTTACCTTCACTTTAATGGGGGGTATGGTCCATATAGTTATTACCATATGCTCAGCATGTTGTAGCAAGTATTGCATGCACAGAGGCATAAGAATATGTCTCTGGGACTTACCAAGTACCATTCAGCCAAGGGCTCCATCCCTTTTGTGAGCTTTAAGATCCCTGTTGTCATATTTATCAAGCTCCGATTGGCAGACTCGCCAGAAACAGCAGTTATGAAGCAGCGGTCACAAAGACCGCTGCTCCATAACCTGTCCGCCTGCTCTGAGCAGGCGGACAGACATCACCGGAAATCAACCCGATCGAGTACGATCGGGTTGATTCACACCCCTCTGCTGGCGGCCTATTGGCTGCGAGTCTGCAGGGGGCAGCGTTGCACCAGCAGCTCTTGTGAGCTGCTGATGCAATGCTGAATACGGCAAGCGTATTGCTCGCCATATTCAGCGATGTCTGTCAGACCTGATCTGCACTGTCGGATCAGGTAGGACAGACCTTGATAAATAGAGGCCAATATCTGAATCATGAAACTTTTTTTCTTATTTTAGTGGTTCTTTAACAATTTAATATAATTTTACATATTTTTTGATTAGCATTTGTGAAACCTCCTAACAACTACTGGTAAAAATGAAATAACATGCTTACAGGCCGATGTTAGTTATGCACACATTCGATAGTTTAACAGTGTAATGTGGGTTACATTTTTATCTTTTTATTAAACCTGGAAATAATGTCAAAGCTACAGAATCTTGTGCTGTTTTACAAATAAATTATAACAAACCTAACTTTATTTATAGATATTTAAACTGAGTGTGCAAAAAATATTAACATTGAAAAAAATGCCTAACAAACTGCCAAAACATGTAATTTGAAACAGATTATGGGGCCTATTTATGAAGGTGCCAGCAGACAAGATCCGATATTGCGGATCATGTCCGCTACACATCAATAAATGCCGACAGCATACACTCTCTGCATTTATCATTGCACAAGCTGTTCTTGTGAACGGCTGGTGCAATAATGCCCCATGCAGATTTGCGGCCCCTAGCAGCGGGTATCAATCAACCCGATCAAATTTGATCTAGTTGATTTCTGGCGATGTCTGTCAGCCGCCTCAGAGCAGGCAGACAGGTTATGGCGTAGCTTGATAAATATGCCCCTGAAACTGATTTTAAAGAAGTCTTTTTATTTAAAAAGTTGGAAAGTATTTTGAATTTAGTTACTCTCCCTTGTGCTGTGAAGCTAACCACAATCACCTCCAACCTCAAATATTCATTACCACAACTTCAACTTAATAGCAATAAAATCTAATTCCTGACATTTACCTAAGTATGACCCTACCTACTGTAATGATGTGTATGCTTTATAATATATTTTAAGTCCAATAGTTATGCTTAGTTCACTCTGTGTATTATAAACAGTTAACATTTTAGTCATGTGATCGGAGGGGGCGGGCAGTTTTTGTTAAGATAGATGCTGCTGAATAAAATCTGTATTCTTGTTCTATCTCCTTGCTGTCTGTAAAAATGATCACACTCACCAAAATTATGGTTATGAACCCCAACGTGACTCCTCCACCACCTGTGTCTAATTTTCCCAACATAATCCACTATCATAGTCACCTCCTTTAAGCTTAATTCCCCTCTATTGATACCCCATAGCATCACCCCCTTAGACCTGTTTATTCTACTCTAAATTATTCCATACTGAAAATATCTCTTAAAACTCATAATCCATATGATCTCCTTAATAAGCTTCTTTAAAAGCTGAATCCAATTTTTACTAGTTTCCTTCCCTTACTAAAAAAAAAACTACATAATCCTCTCCCTATTTCATTATACCCCCTAAGATTGGCTCCCCAAACACATAAACATCTCTAATGAAAAAAAGTTTGAAACAAAGAGAAAAGACACATACATGTCCTTACCTCATGTTTTACTGCAGTGTTGATGTTCCATATATATATATATATATATATATATATATATATATATATATATACATTTATATATATGTGATTGGATGGTTAGTCAGATTAACAAATCAAGATTGATAACATTTCAATTCATAAGAAAATCCATCACTTAACTTGTACTAAGAATAGAATCATCAATATAGATTTGGGGCTTTTAGCCCAGTGTTGAATTACACACTATGGGGGATCATTAGCAAGCCGTAAACCGCAAATACACTGGAATTCGGCAGCGTAATTGTTGAGAGCTTTATCTGACCTAGTTATTAAAGCCTAAAGACCAGCAAAAGTTGAAATCTGTGATGTAACATACGATCCGCAGGTCTCAATCCGACACAGATCAATGCTTACATCATTACAGATGTTCCGAATACACATTCGGCCCTATTTGACACTTTTCCAAAGTTATCAAATAGTTAACAGGTATGCTCGCGGCTATTCCGGCCCAGCGTACCTGGTTTTCAATCCGCCACCCTGGAGGCTGTGGATGCCATAGGAATCAATGGGAGTCTGAAAGCAGCGAAAGCTTATCTTAGATGCTGCCAGATATCCCATTGATTTATATGGTAGAAAACAAATAACGTTTACACCCTAACATAAGCCCCGAGTCTAAACACCCATAATCTGCCGCCTTGACATCGCCGCAACCTAAATACAATTTATTAACCCCTATTCTACCACTCCCGGACCCCGCCGACACTAAATAAAGTTATTAACCCCTATCTCGCCGCTCCCAGACCCCGCCGCAACTAAATAAACGTATTAACTCCTATCCCGCGCTTAATCCCGTATTAACCCCTATCTTGCTCCTATCCCGTATTAACCTACCCTAACTATTATACTAAACTTAAATTAAACTACCAATTAAATAAAATAATTACAAATGACTAAATTAACAAAAAAAAAACCCACTAAGTTACAAAAAAATAAAAAAACACTAAATTACGAAAACAAACAAACCACATTATCAAAAATAAAAAAGAATCACACCTAACCTAATAGCCCTATCAAAATAAAAAGCCCCCCAAAATAAAAAAAAACCTAGCCTACAATAAACTACCAATGGCCCTTAAAAGGTCCTTTTGTGGGGCATTGCTCCAAAGAAATCAGCTCTTTTACCTGTAAAAAAAAATACAAACACCCCTCAACAATAAAACCCACCACCCAACCAACCAACCCCCCAAATAAAAACCCTATCTAAAGTGACCTAAGCTCCCCATTGCCCTGAAAAGGGCATTTGTATGGGCATTGCCCTTAAAAGGGCATTTGGCTCTTTTACCTGCCCAGACCCTACTCTAAAAATAAAACCCACCCAAAAAACCCTTAAATAAACCTAACACTAACCCCTGATGATCCACTACAGTTCTTAAAGTCCCGCTTGAAGGATTAATAGATAGGGTTTTTATTTGGGGGGTCGGTTGGTTGGGTGGTGGTTTTTAATGTTGTGGGGTGTTTGTATTTTTTTTTACAGGTAAAAGAGATAATTTCTTTGGGGCAATGCCCCACAAAAGGCCCTATTAAGGGCCATTGGTAGTTTATTTAGGCTAGGGTTTTTCTTTTTATTTTGGGGGGGCTTTTTTTATTTTGATAGGGCTATTAGATTAGGTGTAATTCTTTTTTTCGTAATTTAGTGTTTTTTATTTTTTGTAACTTAGCGTTTATTTTTTTTATTAATTTAGTAATTTGTAATTAGGTTTAATATTAGATTTAAATAATTTTAGTAGGGTTAGTTGTATTTAATATGTAATTTAGTTTATTTAATTGGTAGTTTAATGTAAGTGTAGTATAATAGTTAGGGTAGGTTAATTAATAGTTTAAAAATTTTTTTATTTTAATTCTACAGCTAAGTTTACATTTATTTGAAGATAGGGATGTTGTAATTTTAATTTAAAGTTAGTGGGTTGTTAGGTTTAGGGGTTAATAGCTTAATTTAGTTTATGGCGATGTGGGGGGCTGGCGGGTTAGGGGTTAATAGGTATAGTTGGTGGTATTGATGTGGGAGGCCAGAGGTTTAGGGGTTAATACGTTTATTTAGTGGTGGCGGGGTCCGGGAGCTGCGGGATACGGGTTAATAACTTTATTTAGGTTGCAACGGGGTTGGGAGCGGCAGGATAGGGGTAATAACTTTATTTATGTTGCAACGGGGTCGGGGAGCGGTTGGATAGGGGTTAAACATTTTAGTATAGTGGCAGCGTTTAGTGACAGGTTATAAATAAAATTGGTTAAAAGCTGAATAGATGCAAGATCAATGACTGTTAGTTAACAAAAGTCCGATGGTCATCGCCCGGTACTTGGTGCACGTCTTTTTGCTGGCTTTTATTTATAAATAAGGATAGCGTATTCAGGTCTGCGGTCGCAATGTTATGCGATGTTAGGCGAGCGTATTGGCGCCTTTGAATTCAACAAAGTTGACGGCTTGATAGATATCCCCAGATGTGAATGAACAATATACAATCATACAATAATTACACTTTTTTTAACATTTATGCAACAAATTACACACATTTAAAAATAAAACAAGAGACTCTGGTTATGGTGGGTTAAATTTCAACCACCATAATATTGATTCAAAGTTAAGCCTCACATTTCATAAATTAAAATTATAATTGGGCTAGTGGGGCTCAATGAGGAGTTGTAGTCAATGCGATATGGAGAAACAGACTCAGGTAGGGAAAACACTTATACAATATTCAGGTAGGGAAACACTTATACAGTATTCAAACAGTCCCTGTGCGCTCAAAGGCAACCTCCTGCCTGCGTACTGCTGTAATTGAACACAATCAGCCGATTGCTATCTAGTGTCCCTATATATAGCATTCATACCATTCCACACCACAGTGTGTTTAATCATCTCTCTCAACCTTTCAAGTCAGAGTCAGTTCTTGTAACCACAATTTCAGTGTATTGTTCCCATGTCAAATTGTATTGCAACAAACTATTAGCTACAAAATAGGCTACAAAGTATCAATATAATTTTAACAACACTCGTGTGGCAAACAAACACCCCGCAAGCCCCACCCACCGACGCATTTCGTCACTGATACGTGACTTTGTCAGGGCATAGGGGCGGACCAACCGGATTGTCTCTTCATATAGCAATCGTTGCTATGGCAATTTATGTTTTGTTTGGGTGGAAGTGTTTAACGGCCAGGCGTTAATAAAGTGATCGGAGTTAGTGTCAGGCAGTGTTTTATCACACTCGTATGCCTCAATGTGATATCTCTGAGTGTAGGCAGGAGCACTTTAACACAATGTGATTCTTTTTAAAAATCAAATCTTAAATTGCAGTATACATCAAATTACGTTATGTATTTTTTAGATGTCATATATCACCCCTTCGTAGTGTCTTAGTTATCACTTAAGCAATGTGTCTTACAATTTTGGTATTTATACTACTTATGTAATCAGGGATCGTAATGCATTTATCTTTTATATTAAAAGTGTGTTTTATGTATCACTTATTAATAGAATCCCTGTGTCTATTTTGGGTAATTTTTCACGCTAATGTTGTTCCTTGCTTGTGATAGTATCTCCTCAATGTGTCCCTATTGCAGAACACCCACTTGTTTTGGAAAGAGTGATGGAATAGTAAACTTAAAAGTTTATGATAGTCAAAAAGAATGGTAATTTAAGTTATTTTCATCTATCTTTACTTTTGTGCATAGCTTCTGAATGACCCAGGCCTGTAATGTTGTGTGTAATAACTTATTCTACTCTCTATAGTGCTGATGTCAATTTTTATAGGAAGCACTTGCGTGATAGCTTGTTCTGCACTCTATAATCGTGATGTCAATTTTACAAGAAGCATATCTAATATTAAATTTAGATGAAGCACTTATAGGAGATCGCTTCATTTAGCTTTTTAGGTGATGCTGATTGCAATTTGTGTATCCCTCTACACTCTTTCTGGAGAAGGAGTTTGTTAAAGTCACTCTTTCTACCACTCCACTGTAGTTGTTCAATGGTGAAAAATGATATGTCATACTTATTTTCTGCATGGTGGGTATTCATATGTCGTGCAAGAGGGACAGATCAATTCCATTTAATGTCCCCCATGTCTTCTAATACCCTTGTTCTGAGTTCTCTTGAGGTTTCACCTACATTAAATCATATGGCACTTGCATTTTGACACATAAATCACAATGTTAGACCTACAATTTAAGAAGGTTTGGATTTAATATCTTTTGTTTGTTTTGGGGTGTACAAAGAACTCGGTTGGTATCAAATTTCTGCAAGCTTTGCATCGGCCACATTTAAAGAAACCTTTAGTTTCTCTGAGCCAAGTTCTATTCCTTGGTATACTGAAATGACTCCTGATAAGAATATCCTTTAGATTTTGTGATCTTCTGTTAGTTATCTGCAGATTCTCAGTGATCACATCTGCTAGGTCCGGATCTTCATGTAGGACATGCCAATGCCTCTTAAGAATTTGGCAAATTTGATTATGATTTTCATTGAAGGTCCCTATGATCCTAACAGATTGTTTTTGTACATATTTATTGATATTCCAAGTATCATTCAGGAGTGATTTTCTGTCAAATTCTTTTGCACTTTAGTATGCCTTTTTCAAGCATTGATTCGGGTAACCCCTTTCTCTGAATCTTTTCCTCAAGTCTTGGGACTCCCTTTCAAAGTCTTCCTCTGTGGTGAAAGCTGTTTCATTGTAACAAACTATTAGTTGCTGTGAGCAAGTTTTCTCTGTGAAAAAATCACAAAAAGGCAAAGGCGCCTGTGATTTTTTTCAAAGAGAAAACTTGATCTTAGATCCTGATTTCCCTGACAAAGCAGCTGACTCCAGTCATCATCTGTGTTCCTGATCATTGATCATCCTGGTATTTGATCACATTCATCATTTGGGACTATTCCCACCCCAATTGGGACATTTACCATCTATATAACATTGCAGAAGAAGACAGCATTTCCAGATAAGAACCTTTCAGGAATTTCTTATTACTGTATTTGTTATTATTTGTGTTGTATCCTATGTTTCTCATAGTCCCATATTTATAAGAATTGTTTCTTATTTGTTTACATTATTTTGTATAGTATATTTTATTATAGTTATTACATGTAATTTCTTATTTACATAGTAATCATATAGGGTCCTGTGCGCCCCCTATTAGTAACACACCCTTAGTGTTACTGATTGTTTCTTTATTAGTTGCTGTGTTCTTTCTGTATAGTTTTGTATTTAGGGAACCATCTTTCTCTTTCTGGACCATCAGATCCATGAAGACAATACCTTAATCGTCCACTGTACATGTTTATTTCATCCCATACACATTCTTATTCAGCCATTCCAAGTAATTTGCAAACTCATGTTTTGTTCCAGACCATAGGATTAGTACATCATCAATGTATTGCATATAGCGTTTCTCATCTTCCTTTAGTATGCTGGTTTGTTCTATCCAGCCTAAAAAGAGTTTAGCATAGGTTGGTGCACAGCATGTGCCTATTGGGGTGCCTCTCTTCTGCAGGTACACTTTATTATTAAACAAGAAGTAATTGTGTGTTAGCACAAATTCTAACAAGTCAACAATTAAGTCATCATGTGTACTCCCCCTAGGGTGTATTGTCTTCTGGAAGTACTGAACTGCTTTTATTCCCAAATTATGCATAATATTTGAATACAGACTCTCCACATCTATACTCGCTAATAGTGTGTTCTGGCTAACAGTGGTGCCACAATGGCCTAGTACCACCAAAAAAGATGATATGAATTAATATAGTAAGAAATATACTCACAGGCTATACAAAAATTAAATTAAATACACTTGCTATATAAAGGGATAAAAACCTCCAATAAAACAAACCATAACAATCAGTAAACCCATGCATGATTCAGGAAAAGCATTTAGCAAAAAAAAAATTTGTACTAGTCTCCATAAACAAAACATTGTGTAAAATAACGATATAAAAAGATTAATTGAAATAAAACAAAACATTAGTTAAAATGAAACAAAACATGTACCCCATAATTACACAATATAGCATTGTAAGTAGATGCATCTGCAATGTATATATATAAGAAATATATTGTGCGCTAGAAGTTGATTGTGGATTAATATCCAGCAATACATATTCAGTTTCCTATTTAGCCATATGGTCTGATTCCCCCCTCATGTTTGAAAGTCATCCGTTATTAGCAGGATCAAATGTACCATCGTACGGGTAGGGGTGGCACAATATACAGTATTTCATATATATATATTGCAGATGCACCTACTTAGAATGCTATATTGTGTAATTATGGGGTACATGTTTTGTTTCATTTTTAACTAATGTTTTGTTTTATTTCAATTAATCTTTTTATATTGTTATTTTACACAATGTTTTGTTTATGGAGACTAGTACACAGCTAATTTTTACTAAATGCTTTTGCCTGAATCATGCATGGGTTTACTGATTGTTATGTGCTTATGCTGAGTATAGACAAATCCCTAGTCTATTTCATGTCATTACTGTTGGAATATATGTTTTCAGTATTATTATACTGTTATTGATTCTGTGATATTGTGTTAGGAAACATTATATCCTAAAAGTGTGCGTGGTTGCACTATTTCAGACCTACTTAACTCACAATGCTACCCCAATTTCCGATATCCTCCCAATATCGGATCGGTATGTAATAGTATTTAGTGGGGGTGGGGAGCGCTATAACAGCTATGAGTCTGGACGTGTCTTTTGAAAATGATGTACCTCTGTATCTCAGCAATTTCTATGATATGATTATAATATTAATCTGTGGTATAGCGACAATAATTCTTCTAATAACTCTTGGTGAATGTGGTGATGAATGTGAAAAATTGCTGTGTGTTACGTGCTAACTATTTATTTAGCTGTGCAATTATTTGGTATGTTTAATGCAGTGTTAATCTATCGCTGTATTGTATAGTTATGTGGACTATTTTCCAAATAATTCCTTATTAAGTGTCTTCTGGAGCCTGTTATATCCACACTTGGTTGTCTATGTCTAAGTGTGGATATAACAGGCTCCAGAAGAAAGCAAATTTGAAGAAGACCCACTCCCCCCACGATCCGGTTACCCGATAGGCCCTCCTATGTCTCGTGGAACGGACAGTGCATGCGATTGGGTAGGAAGCAGTTGCCGGGAAAAACCTAACCGAAAGATGCTGACTCGAAACGAGCTCCACTTTCCTCTCACATAAGGTAAAGGAGATAACGGGCAAACTTCCCAAGACCCACAGACACTAAGGAAAGGAGGTAAGAGCAATCGGAGGTCCGGGAAGGGGGAGCGCCACTTGATTTTTACATATATAGAAGATATCACATCCTAACTTTGGACATTCGGATACAATCCCCTTTTAACCTGGGACATATAGTTGTGGCCACAACTCAAATGTATACTGATCAGTTTGCTAGTTACTATAACATAGCCAAACAGATATATAGCAAACTCCACTATCCATCACTTTTGTGCTAAAGAAATTGTGTTCAGTGTAAGGAATTGTGCTCCATGAAAGGACATTCGATTCAATTGTGACTTTTAAATTGAGAATTTTACACTTAATGTTTTACATTGCAACTGATGCTCACTTATAACGTGTGTACAATATACTATCGCTACATTTTAACTTTGCAACATTTTAACTTTGTTATTGTTTTAGATTGAGAAGTAAATTTTCAATAGTAGATATTTTCGTTTATTATATTTTTGTTCATTTTATTTCACTTGTGTGCAACTGTGTACAGGAACGATCACAATGATATGTTTTCACATCATTATTTTCTACATTTTTTCAATTCACCTTCATAAATTCACATGTAAATATAAGTTTGACACTTATCACGGAGATCCAATAATTACCACATACATTTTATTGGGAGATAAACAAACGACACTTAATAAGGAATTATTTGGAAAATAGTCCACATAACTATACAATACAGCGATAGATTAACACTGCATTAAACATACCAAATAATTGCACAACTAAATAAATAGTTAGCACGTAACACACAGCAATTTTTCAACTCCATCACCACATTCACCAAGAGTTATTAGAAGAATTATTGTCGCTATACCACAGATTAATATTATAATCATATCACAGAAATTGCTGAGATACAGAGGTACATAATTTTAAAAGACACGACCAGACTCATAGCTGTTATAGGTCTCCCCACCCCCATTAGATAGTGTTAGGAAACATTAACATAGGACTGCAATCTATATGGGCTAAAAAAAAGTACATTGGGTTTGATTTATGCCAATAGTATTTTCTAAATGATGTATATGTTTACTCATTCATGCTGGTTGCAGACTAACACTATGGGGCCTATCTATCAAGCCGTATGGAGCTTGACGCCCCGTGTTTCTGGCGAGCCTGCTCTAAAGACCACTGCTCCATAACCCTGTCCGCCTGCTTTGAGCAGGCGGACAGACATCACCACAAATCAACCCCTGCTGGCGGCCAATTGGCTGTGAATCTGCAGGGGACAGAGCTGCTGGTGCAGTGCTGAATACGGAGAGCGTATTGTTCTCCGCATTCAGCTAGGACTGTCGGACCTGATCCACACTGTCGGATCAGGTCCGACAGAGCGTTGTTAAATAGGCCTTTATGTATAACTTATGTTAATTTATTGTTGTGATGTTATTGCTGGGAGGGTATGTTTGTTTTGGTTACCATGCCAATTAATTACCTACTGATGACACATACAGGTGTATCTGGTTAATGGTTGTTTTATTGGAGTGTTTTATCCCTTTATATAGCAAGTGTATTTCATTTAATTTTTGTATAGCCTGAGGAAACTGCCCTTGTAGAGGCTGAGAAGCGTGTCGCTTTTAATAAAAAAAATTATATTATACACTTGCTGTGTTTGGTGGAGTCTATCCAAGTATCACTCTGCCCATTTTTTTGGATATCTCATTACTGATTTTCTGGGTGTGCAGTAAGCAGTGGAATACATTCAGCTGGGTGGCTGTGAAATCCCAGCCTGCTCTTGCGGCACCTGGAGGTGCTTCAAACTCTGAATGTGCAATCATTTACCTTATACCTTGTTTATTCTATCCAAATGGTATTGGGCTATGGTTGTTGGTTCTTTTACAGACAAGGAGACTACTATCTGATATGTTCCAGACCTGACACGACTGCTGGGTGTAATCAGTGAGCTGGACTACTGCAAATGTTCCAGCCTGCCTGAATAGCACCATCGGGTGCAAAACTCTTGTGAGTATATTTCATCTTTTTTGGTAGTACTAGGCCATTGTGGCGCCTCTGTTTTTCTTTCTCCAGATTGCCAAGTACCAGGATCTGACCATCCTTTGACAGAGAGCTGTCTGTTTCATATTTTATGGACTTTATGTTTGAGTTTGTCCTATTGTTTGATTTCGTATTGTTGAGTTCACAAGAGGCGCCCCCTATGGGATTTTGTGTGTGGTTGGGCCAGGGTCTGCTCCAAGGGGGGGCATTGGAGGGCAATGCCCACCCAAATGGAATGCTGTGCCCCCTCAAAAAATATTGATATGATCATACCCTTTAAAAATAATAAATAAAATAATGAATTGTTATGTAATGCTGCAAGCTGGGGGGGGGGGGTGAGTTAGCTACCGAACTGTGAGGTTGCATCACTTATCTGCAAGGAGCTCCGTGTCTTAACCTCTTATTTGGAATTGGAACTTTGCTACCGACTTCTATCAACACCTCAAAAGTGCACTGTGATCGTAGGTCGGGCCTAAGAACACAGTGCACTTTTGAGGCGACGATAGAAGCCGGTAGCCATTTATAGACTTATATTTATATGATACAATCATATTCTTATAGGTTCACAGTGCATAGGTTGTATTAAGTAGCCTGATATCCATTAGTTATTGTGAAACAGGTATAGCTAAATCTAATCTACAAAATTACCAGTACCTGAAAACATAGTATCCTCACTGCTTTTGCAAACAAAGGGGTTAATTGCATTGGGGGGTTTGGGGTGCATGGCTGTTTAGGGGACATGATTGAGATTTGAGAATGAGTTTAAAGGTTTTGGATCATGGTGATTAAGGGGTGAATTGTTTTTAAGGAGCTATTGCATTGGGGTATCAAGTGTAATGGCTCTGTTTTAGTGCACTGCATAGGATTTAGACTTAATTCTTTTACCTAGTGATTTAGCACATATTCTCCAAATGTTAATAGTTGGAGATAAGCCAGCCAGAGGCTTTCCTGCAGAATATGTAGGTCTACTCTTATTTTGACTCTCATACATGATTTGTAAATACGTGCCCCCTCGTAAAAAAAAATGCCCCCCCCCCCCATTTAATTAGTTCTGGAACCGACCCTGGCTTGGGCACACATCTTTTTTTTCCTTTTTCTCTTATCTTTCGTATCCTGCACATATAAACTTACTGTGTACACAAAATCCCTTAATTTTTTCTACAGGAAGGTGCTGACTTTTTCTGTCAGACAACCATTCCTAGACAGGATCTGTCTGCAGGTGGCTCTGTCTGACGTTTATGAATCTTAGGTAGACTATTCTCTGTGTTTTATTGCTCATGAATAAATATTCATCTTTCATAATCAGTCTTTCATTAAAGCCCAGCATCGATGTTAGTTCTTTTGTGAATTTTTCTGTTGGATAAAATGGAATTATCCTATAGTTTGCTTTATTGTCCAATATATCTTTACACATTTTCAGGTACTTTTCCTTAGACATTATTACCGTGTCCCCCCCCTTATCAGCACTTTTAAGTGTGATATCAGAGTTATTTTTAAGTTCATTTAAAGCTGTTATTTCCTTGTAGGTGAGATTCTTTTTGGCTTTACTTTCCCCATTCAATAATTCTAATTCAGTGGTTACAAGTGAGACAAATCTCTCAATTGTAGGGTATTTTGAAATTACTGGCATAAATGTACTTTTATTTTTGACTACACTTTGTGTTATGTCACTTGAGGACTTTAATTTTCATTCACCCCTTAACAACCAACGACGTATGGGGTACATCCTGCAAAAAATGCAGTTAACGAGCGAGGACGTACCCTGTACGTTGTTGGTCTTTGAAAGCAGTGGAAGCAATCCCGATCACTTCCAGATGCTTTCATGTTATTGCAGTGATGCCTCGATATTGAGGCATCCTGCAATAACACTTTCTAGCAGTCTGATGCAAAGAGAGACACTCTGTGGCCCTCTCTGCATCGGCCATCGATGGCCGTGATCGTTGGTGGGAGATGATGCAGGGAGGCGGGTGGGCAGCCATCGGTGAAGGACGGGGGCAGGATCACATGCTGGTGCACGCACGGGGGGTGTGTGGGCACGTGCACTGGTGGGAACCCTACGCTATAGGACAATATGGAATGAGTAAGGTGGGAGAGAGAACTGGGGAGGGTTGGAATTTAAAATTAAGGGATCTGGGAGAGGGTGGGGGGTTGGATGTTGAGGGGGGGCAGCTACACTACAGAAAACATTCAATATTTTTTTAATAAAACATAAAAAATAAAAATAAAACATATTTTATTTCAAACTGGGTACTGGCAGACAGCAGCCAGTACCCAAGATGGCGCACAATAAGGCAGAGGGGGAGGGTTAGAGAGCTGTTTTGGGGGGGTTAAGGGGGGATCCTACAGAGCAGAATTATTTTTTTATTTTTTTAAATAATTTATTTTAGTACTGTCAGACTTTCTGCCAGTACTTAAGATGGCGAGGACAATTGTGGGGTGGGGGAGGGAAGAGAGCTGTTTGGGATCAGGGGGTGTGATGTGTCAGGTGGGAGGCTGATCTCTAAAATTAACCCTGCAAGCTACCTACAAGCTACCTAATTAACCCCTTCACTGCTAGACATAATACACATGTGTTGCGCAGTGGCATTTAGCAACGCCAAATCTATATATGTCTGCTATTTCTGAACAAAGAGGATCCCAGAGAAGGATTTACAACCATGTGTGCAATAATTGCACAAGCTGTTTGTAATTAATTTCAGTGAGAAACCTAAAATTTGTGAAAAAGTTTGTGAAAAAGTGAACAATTTTTTTTTATTTGATTGCATTTGACAGTGAAATGGTGGCATGAAATAAAACAAAATGGGCCTAGATCAATACTTTGGGTTGTCTACTACATTACACTAAAGCTAAAATTTACCCTTCAAGCTCCCTAATTAACCCCTTCACTGCTTGGCATAATACATGTGTGGTGCGCAGCGATATTTAGCGGCCTTCTAATTACCAAAAAGCAACGCCAAAGCCATATATGTCTGCTATTTATGAACAAAGAGGATCCCAGAGAAGCTTTTACAACCATTTGTGCCATAATTGCACAACCTGTTTGTAAATAATTTCAGTGAGAAACCTAAAATTGTGAAAAAGTTTACCTTTTTTTTTTATTTGATCGCATTTGGCGGTGAAATGGTGGCATGAAATATACCAAAATGGGCCTAGATCAATACTTTGGGTTGTTTACTACACTACACTAAAGCTAAAATTAACCCTACAAGCTCCCTAATTAACCTCTTGACTGCTGGGCATAATAGATGTGTGGTGCACAGTGGCATTTAGCGGCCTTCTAATTACCAAAAAGCAACACTAAAGCCATATAAGTCTGCTATTTCTGAATAAAGGGGATCTAAGAGAAGCATTTACAACCTTTATTTTATTTAATCGCATTTTGCGGTGAAATGGTGACATGAAATATTCTAAAATGGGCCTAGATCAATACTTATATAAAAAAAATATATACATGTCAAGGAATATTCAGGAATTCCTGATAGATCTCAGTGTTACAATGTAAGTATGGTTAATTTTGAAAAAAAAGTGGTTTGGAAATAGCAAAGTGCTACTTGTATTTATTGCCCTATAACTTGCAAAAAAGCAAAGAATATGTAAACATTGGGTATTTCTAAACTCAGGACAAAATTTAGAAACTATTTAGCATGGGTGTTTTTTGGTGGTTGTAGATGTGTAACAGATCTTGGGGGTCAAAGTTTGAAAAAGTGTTTTTTTCCATTTTCTAATCAAATTTTATAAAAAAAAATTATAGTAAATTATAAGATATGATGAAAATAATGGTATCTTTAGAAATTCCATTTAATTGTGAGAAGAATGGTATATAATGAGTGTGGGTACAGTAAATGAGTAAGAGGAAAATTACAGCTAAACACAAACACAGCCTTGGTCCCATACGGTCGAAAATGGAAAAGCGCTGTGGTCCTTAAGAGGTTAATCAGCTCAAGCAAGGTATTGATCAGATTATGATCTTCTTCTTCAATCCCCAGCTCATTCAACTGGTTTCTATTCATAGTCTTATGATATTTGTGTAAGGCAAACACCCAGTTGAACTTATCATATTTAGTTGTTGGTATAAAGTATAGGCCTTTTGCCAAAAGTGTGTAATGTTCTTTTTACTTATTCAATACCTGCCAGATTTATTATTTGTAAATTATTCTCACTCACCTTTGCTTGTGTGGTTTGTTTTTAATTGGTTTCCTTGTTCTTATTGTTCTCTTTGGGGGGAATAGGTCTTTCTCTAAAAAAAAAATCCTGGTTATAGCTGGTGCATTTAAGGGAATTTGGGCACCTACTGGTGTTGCGAGTATAAGTTCCTCGTCTGATGTGTCAGATTCAGTGGCTGAACTATCTGATTTTTTGGTTGTTCTATCTGTGTTTTCTGTGGTGTATCTTGGGTTCCTTCTATTATAGTTGGACTTGATGGTCTGACCAGTCCCTCTGTAATTTCCTATTCTTCATTTCACTCAGCTCTTCCTTTAATAAAAACTATTTGGTTAATTCTGAGAGCGAGCACTGAAAAACCACTTTGAGTCCAACTGGGAGAAAGGTGCTATATAAATACTAGTTATTATTAGTTTGTCAATGTGAAACTTCAGTTTCTGGTCAAGTATATCAAAGTCTTTATGTGTTACAAATGCATTAGTCTGGAGTTTAGCTTCCTCCACTAGTTTGGTTAGTCCATCATATGGTTTCCTTTCATATTCTAGTGTTAGCTGCATTACGTCTAGTGAGCATTTAGTTAGAATCTCTTGCCATCTTTGCATAAAGTTTTCATCACTGATATGAAATGAGGGCGCCAAATAAATGCGCAAACCTATGGGGACTAATTTATTTTTAACATCATTTTCTAAACTGAAAATTTCACACAAAGACTTCACTTTTTTTTCATTATCTTGGCAATGCTTTTAAATGCCTCTTCAATGTTACTTGCTTCCGGGCATACATTGCTAACATTTAGGGTAAGCATTTGTTCTGCTTCTAACTTCCATTTGTCAAAATCAATAGTAGAGGTCAAATAACCCCCCATTGTTATCTAAACCTCTTTACTCTTAGTGACCCAAATTCAAAGGTGAATTAAATCACCAATCTTATACAATATAGATTAGGGATAAAAAAAATATATTTTTGGGGCTTTTAGCCAAGTGTTGAATTACACACTATGAGGCCTACTTATCAAGCCGTCAACTGTGCTGCATTCGCCGGCACCAATACGCTCGCCTGACATCGCCTAACTTCGCTGCCGCGGACGTTTTCCATATATGATGAGCAATTAGTGCTAAAACTAGCAGTGCATATAATGAACAATAAGTGCTACAAATAAACAATCAATGCAAGTTGTTAAACCATGCAACAAAAAAGTGCTATAAACACTAAACCATATACATAAATAGTGTCATATAACCAGTGAAAAAAATAAATATTTTTGTGTTCAAAAATAATAAAGCAATGAAATATCCAATGATATGTTTGTCCCAGATAGTAAAGTAATAAAGTACAGTAATTACAACCTGGATCGGTAGTATAAAAAAAGATGTGTTGGATAATTCAATAAAAAAGAGAACAACAAATGTTCAGTAGAAAAAAACGGAACAGATAGGTTCTAAGTGTGATTGTTCAAAAAAAAAAAATTGGTGCAATCACCAAACAAGTTCAGAAATGAAGGCAGCTCCTCTTCAAGGCCGGTGGTAAGTAGGATGATCTAAGAGATGGAGACAGAAAGAAGAGAGCGCCTAATGGTGTGATATCGTACTGGTAAGTAAAAAGCCCAGGAGGAACAGCAAACAATGGAAAGGTACTCACAAAAGAGTTGGCACTAACAGTTAGTGCATACGAGCAGGCTGACCTTTTACAGCAGTCAGTACGCTGGGGGATAGATCCTGCCTGTTATCCGCCGAAAGTTGGAGCCAGCTGGTCCTGGTAGCTGCAATAGGGGAAATCCCTCTGCACACAGCGTGTGCGAATCGATTCAGCCTGTATGAAACAGGTAATCAGCTTCACAGGTGGTTCCAGGGGGCTGCACACTGACTTTACACAGTGCCTGCAAAGACGATCCGTGAGGGCTCAATAAGACCAGTATTAGAAAAAAACTGGCAGTTATTTAGGCATAGTAACTGTATACAATTTCAGCAGAATCAGATGTATTGGAAAAAGTGGAGTTTATTCAGAGCAATACAACGCGTTTCTCAGCCGTTATGCTCTTTGGCCATTTCATCAGGTAATAGAATGCGAGGTAAATTCTATTGGCTCATCCAATCAGCCAATCGGATTGAACTTCAATTCGATTGGCTGATAGCATCAACCAATCTGATTTTTCAACCTTAATTCCGATTGGCTGATAGAATCCTATCAGCCAATCGGAATTCGAGGGACGCCATCTTGGATGACGTCATTTAAAGGAACCTTAATTCTGCTTTAGGACATCGGAAGAAGAGGATGGCTCCGCGTCAGCTGGATAGAAGATAGCTCCGCTCCGCTTCGGAAGGATGAAGATAGAAGATGCCGCCTGGATGAAGATGTCTGCCGGTCCGGATGTCCTCTTCTGCCCGGATAGGATGAAGACTTCTGCCGGTCTGGATGTCCTCTTCTGGCCCATCGGTGCCCGGCTGGGTGAACACGGCTCAAAGTAGGGTGATCTTCAGGGGGATAGTGTTAGGTTTTTTTAAGGGGGGATTTTAGAGTAGGGGTGTGTGGGTGATGGGTTTTAATGTTGGGGGGGTCTTGTATTTTTTTTTACAGGGAAAAGAGCTGATTACTTTGGGGCAATGCCCCGCAAAAAGCCCCTTTAAGGGCTGGTAAAAGAATTTTATTATTTTGGAGGGCTTTTTTATTTTATTAGGGGTCTTAGATTAGGTGTTTATTGATAGTGTAGTGTTTGGTATATTTGTAACTTAGGTTAGGATTTATTTTACAGGTAATTTTGTAATTTTTTTAACTAGCTAGCTATTAAATAGTTATTAACTATTTAATAGATATTGTACCTAGTTAAAATAAATACAAAGTTGCCTGTAAAATAAATATAAATCCTAAAATAGCTACCATGTAACTATTAGTTATATTGTAGCTATATTAGAGTTTATTTTATAGGTAAGCATTTAGTTTTCAATAGGAATAATTTATTTAATTCTAGTAATTTTATTTAGATTTTTTAGAAATAGATTTAACTTAGGGGGGGTGTTAGGTTTAGACTTAGGTTTAGGGGTTAATAACTTTATTATAGTAGCAGCGACGTTGGGGTCGGCAGATTAGGGGTTAATAATTGTGGGTAGGTGGCGGCGACATTGGGGGGCAGATTAGGGGTTAAAACAATTTATTATAGTGTTTGCGAGGCGGGAGTGCGGCGGTTTAGGGGTTAATACATTTATTATAGTGGCGGCGATGTCCGGTCAGCAGATTAGGGGTTAATAATTGTAGGTAGGTGGCGGCAACATTGGGGGGGGCAGATTAGGGGTTAATACAATTTATTATAGTGTTTGCGAGGCGGGAGTGCAGCGGTTTAGGGGTTAATACATTTATTATAGTGGCGGCGATGTCCGGTCGGCAGATTAGGGGTTAATAAGTGTATTTAGGTTGTGGCGACGTTGGGGGGGCAGATTAGGGGTTAATAAATATAATATAGGTGTCTGCAATGTTAGGGGCAGCAGATTAGGGGTTCAGAGGTATAATATAGGTGGCGGTGGTGTCAGGTCGGCAGATTAGGGGTTAAATAATTTTATTATAGTGTTTGCGATGTGGGGGGGCCTCGGTTTAGGGGTTCATAGGTAGCTTATGAGTGTTAGTGTACTTTGTAGCACTTTAGTTAAGAGTTTTATGTTCCGGCGTTAGCCCATAAGACTCTTAATTACTGACTTTTAAATGCGGTAGGAGTCTTGGAGGTAGATTGTACCGCTCACTTCTTCCAAGAAGTAATACCAGCGTTAGGCAAGTCCCATTAAAAAGATAGGATACGTGATTGACGTAAGGGGATTTGCGGTAGCCAAAAGTCACGGAAGAAAAGTGAGCAGTACACCTGTACCTGCCTGACTCGTAATACCAGCGGGCGTTAAAAAGCAGCGTTGGGACCTCTCAACACTGCTTTTTAAGGCTAACGCAGAACTCATAATCTAGCCGTTAGTGTTTGTTATTTTTGGTAACTTAGTTGTAAGTTTTTTGTAATTTAGTAATTTTTAGTGTAGATTTAAATTATTTAAATAGGGTTAGGTGTTTAAATATAGAATATAGTTATTTTGATTTGTAGTTTAATGTAATTTTAGTTTAAAAGTTAGGGCAGATTAATTATTATTTTAATATAGTTTAATGTAATTTTAGTATAATATTTCGGGTAGATTAATTAATTGTTTAATATAGTTTAATTTAATTTTAAAGGTAAGTTTAAATTTGTAATAAGATAGGGATGAGTTAATATTTAATATTAAGTTAACGGGTTGTTAGGTTTAGGGGTTAATAGGTTCATTTAGTTTATGGCGATGTGGGGGGGGCTGGCGGTTTAGGGGTTAATAACTTTTATTTAGTTGCGGTGGGCTCCGGGAGCGGCGGGATAGGGGTTAATAACTTTATGTAGGTGGCGGAGGTATAGGTGGTGGCAGATTAGGGGTTATAAGTATAATGTAGGTGGCGGCAATGTCGGGGTACATGTTAGGGTGTTAGGTGTAAACGTTACTTATAATCTCCCATAGGAATCAATGGGATATCGGGCAGCAGCAAACATAGCTCTCGCTGCTTTCAGACTCCCATTGATTCCTATGGCATCCGCCGCCTTCAGGGCAGCGGATTGAAAAGCAGGTACGCTGGGCCGCAATATTGGCGAGTGTACCTGGTAGTTATTTGATAACTAGCAAAAGTAGTCAGATAGTGCCGAATTTGTATTCGGAACATCTGTAGTGACATAAGCATCGATCTGTGTCGGACTGAGACCAGCGGATCGTATGGTACGTCACAAAATTCTACTTTTGCCGGTCTGTAGCCTTTGATAAATAAGGCGAATCAAGCTCTCCACAATTACGCTGCAGAATTCCAGCGTATTTGCGATTGACATCTTGATAAATAGGCCCCTATGTGAATGAACAATACACAAACATAAAATAATTACACTTTATTTAACATCTATGCAACAAATCACACACATTTAAAAATAAAACAAGAGACTGGTAATGGTGGTTCAAATCTCAACCACCATAATATTGATTCAAATAGAATCATCAATAGCAGAATTCAATCAACAATCAACAAGAAAACTAATTTGAAATGGTTTTTGGACTTCTCATTTGATTTTTGAATATAAATATAAAATATTGTTCAAATACTAAACTAAACACTAAAATGTGAGAAAATAAGAATGTTCATTTATAATTGCAAGTAATCATTTAACCATAACACAAACTATTTTTTTTTATAAATATTTATATCTATATAAATAGTTAAGTGGAAAACTTCTAACACATAAGATAGTCATTGTGATATTGAATAAATTAGTTTTCCTGTGAATATATATTGGATGGGGCCTGTGAGATATTTTTAAATATTTCTGTAAAACTTATGAAATTATGTTTAATATTATTTGCATTAATTTTCTCAGATTTTAATTACTCTTTAGCCTACAATATTCAACATGGTCCATATTTTATAACTTGTAAATTAATTAAGTCTAGGGTATTTGCAGACAAAGAAAAGTTTGAGATGTGTGAATTTATTTTAACATAAAAAAAAGTGTTAACAAACATGGGGGGTAATCACAATCCTTAAAGGGACGCTCAAGGCAAAATTAAACTTTCATGATGATAGAATATTGTATATGCATTTGTGATTGGCTTATGGCTGTCACATGATACAGGGGGGGGCAGTGGAAATAGACATAATACAAATCTACTACTCATTTAAAGTTCAGACCAAGGGGTAGATTTATCAAGCAGTGGATGCTGCAATCTACCCCCTAAAACTTAAGTTAAGAAGCAGCATTCGCAAGACCGCTGCTTCTTAACTCATCCACCACCTCTGAGGTGGGGGAGAGCAATCATCCTGATCGGATATGATCGGGATGATTGACACCCCCTGCTAGCTGATTGGCCATGAATATGCAGGGGGCAGCATTGCACAAGCATTTCAGCAGAAATGCTTGTGCAATGATAAATGCAGACAGCGTATGCTGTAAGCATTTATTGATGTTGGGCGGATATGATCCACTAGCAGGATCATGTCGAACACATTTGATAAATATACCCCTAAGTGCTATTGAATTTTCTTTTTATCATTCATTCCTGATATGGCAAATCTACTGTATTTATTGTAGTTATTCAAATTATTTCCTACAGTTAATCACTATTGCACTTCCCCTAACCTCTTCTCTTTTAAACACTCCCTAAAGAGCTTTTTTGTTCAGGGAAGCCTATCTCCAAATCAGTAACAAATTGATTCCAGTTGCCTTATAGCTGCCCTTATCTAACTCCACACTAACATCATTCTCGCATTTGCAGTCCGCACCTCCTGTTTCTCACCCTCCTACCCATCTAGATTGTAAGTTCCCACGGGAATAGGGCCCTCAATTCCCCCTGTATTTTTGTTGTTAAATTTTGTCCAGTGTCTTTTATATTGTATTGTACTGTACTTTTATCTTTGTACCCATGGGCAGTGCTGCAGAATCTGTTGGCACTTTATAAATAAACAATAATAATAATAATAATAATAAAAATAATAATTTGAAAAGTTTTTTTTTTTTTAAGGATTTGGATTTATCCCATGGTTTATGTAAAATACTTATGGCTTCCTTTTCATACAAGATTATATATAAATCTGTTTTACAGATGCATGAAAATGTTGTCAAGTGTTAAGAATAAGCTTACACCCATTTTCATTTAATTTTCACTACCTTGGAAAATGTAAGATGACAATTAGCCTCTCACAATTTCAGTGGTGGCTGGTGGAGTGTTATGTTAGTGGGGCAGAATATTTATTTTCCATTTCTATAAGCTAATTTAGTTGTCATTTTTCATTGTTTAATAATAGAACCAGGCCAGTTATTTAATAATTTGTATTTGTGTGTTTCAGAATTTAGCTAAAACATAGATTACCACATTATTTTTTATGAAATAATTTTGTTAGCAACTCTAAGAAATACTTGTTTTGACCATGAGCCCTTCACCTCTGATTGACTTAGCATCAATAAACACGTAAATATAGTTATAACTGCGGAACTGTTTAATTTGTGTCACTGGCCTCTATTTATCAAGCTGTCAACCGCAAATATGCTGGAATTCCGCAGCGTATTTATAGCGAGCCTGATTCGCCTTAGTTATCAAACCCGACAGACCGGCAAAGGTAGAATTTAGTGATGTAACATACGATCCGCCAGACTCAGTCCGACACAGATTGATGCCTACATCACTACAGATGTTCCGAACGCAAGTTCGGAACAATCTGACTACTTTTGGAAATTATCAAATTCCTACCAGGTACGCTCGGCTCTTTTCTAAATGTCTACACCTTTAAGTGACGTCATCCAAGATGGTGTCCCTTGAATTCCGATTGGCTGATAGAATTCTATGAGCCAATCGGAATTAAGGTAGGAAAAATCCTATTGGCTGTTTCAATCAGCCAATAGAATGCAAGCTCAATCCTATTGGCTGATTGGATCAGCCAATAGGATTGAACTTCAATCCTATTGGCTGATTGCATCAGTCAATAGGATTTTTCCTACCTTAATTTTGATTGGCTGATAGAATTCTATCAGCCAATCAGAATTCTAGGGATGCTATCTTGGATGACGTCACTTAAAGGGCACGTCATTGTTCAAGAAGACTCCGGATGAAGAGGATACTCCACGTCGGATGTCTTGAAGATGGAGCCGCTCCGTGCCGGATGGATGAAGATAGAACATGCCGCCTGGATGAAGACTTCTGCCCGTCTGGAGGACCTCTTCTGGCTGGCTTTGATGAAGGCTTCTGCCCGTCTGGAGGACCACTTCGCCCAGCTTCGTGGAGGACTTCGGCCCGGCTGGGTGAAGACGTCTCATGGTAGGGTGATCTTCAAGGGGTTAGTGTTAAGTTTTTTTAAGGGGGGATTGGGTGGGTTTTAGATTAGGGTTGGGTGTGTGGGTAGTGGGTTTTAATGTTGGGGGGGTATTGTATTTTTTTTTTTACAGGTAATAGAGCTGATTACTTTGGGGCACTGCCCCGCAAAAGGCCCTTTTAAGGGCTATTCGTAATTTAGTATAGGGTAGAGCTTTTTATTATTTTGGGTGGGCTTTTTTATTTTATTAGGGGGATTAGATTAGGTGTAATTAGTTTTAAAAAATTGTAATTATTTTATTATTTTCTGTAATTTAGTGTTTGTTTTTTGTACTTTAGATAATTGTTTTTAATTGTATTTAATTGTATTTAGGGAATTTATTTAATTATAGTGTAGTATTAGGTGTAATTGTATCTTAGGTTAGGTTTTATTTTACAGGTATATTTGTATTTATTTTAACTAGGAAGTTATTAAATAGTTAATAACTGTTTAATAACTATTCTACCTAGTTAAAATAAATACAAAGTTGCCTGTAAAATAAAAATAAAACCTAAGCTAGATACAATGTAACTATTAGTTATATTGTAGCTATCTTAGGGTTTATTTTATAGTTAAGTATTTAGTTTTAAATAGGAATAATTTATTTAGATTTAGTTTAATTATATTTAAGTTAGGGGGTGTTGGGGTTAGTGTTAGACTTAGGTTTAGGGGTTAATACATTTAATATAGTGGCGGCGGTGTAGGGGGGGCAGATTAGGTTTTAATAAATATAATGTAGGTGGCGGGGGGCTACGGGAGCGGCAGTTTAGGGGTTAAACACTTTATTTAGTTGCGGCAGGGTCCGGGAGTGGCAGGATAGGGGTTAATAACTTTATGTAGGTGGCGGCGGTATAGGGGTGGAAGATTAGGGGTTAATATGTATAATGTAGGTGGCGGTGGACTCCGGGAGCAGTGGTTTAGGAGTTAATACATTTATTAGAGTTGTGGTGGGCTCCAGGAGCAGCGGTTTAGGGGTTAATAACTATATTTAGGTGCGGTGGGGTCCGGGAGTGGCGGTATAGGGGGTTAACAGTATAATATAGTGTGGGTGTTTAGTGACAGGGTACCAAGAAAGCTGTAAAAAGCCGAAGAGCAGCGAGATCGATGACTGTTAGTTAACAACAGTCCGCTGCTCATCGCACTTTACTTGGTGCTCGGCTTATTGACAGCTTTTTTTATAATTTTGGAGAACGTATTCAGGTCCGTGGCAGCGATATTAGGCGATCTTAGGCATTCCCCCCCGTTGAATGCAAGAAAGTCGACGGCTTGATAAGTAGGGGCCTATATCAGAGTCCTGTGTTTAGTTAAACTATTTGTCTTCATCTTTTTATGCAATTTCATTTATATGTAACGATAATTATTTATTATTTTAATATATAATACTTCAGGATTTCATTTAATTTCTATTCATATTTGTAAAATATTAAAGTAAAAAACTTTCTTAATTATACATATGATTTAATTGAATATGTGTGTGTTTTACATATATTGTTATACTAGTTGTAAAGGGCATTCTTTCTCTTTATATCAAGTAGAAGTAGACATATTTTTTTACATTAACATTAACATGTAGATAACCAAAATTTCTTAAAAGACCAGTAAAAACAGAATAATTAACAAATCCGTGATACAAAGTAAAAGCAATAGCACTTAGTCTGAACTTCAAATGAGTAGTAGACTTTTGTCACGGCCATGCCCGGATTTGAACCTGTAACTCTTAATTCTGGGCCTGTTTTTCTGTTCCTGCAGCACCAGAAGGCTTTGCATTCTTTTGATGTTTTTGGAGACCTGTTACTGGATTGCTCTCTGGCTCCACCTGCTTGTCAGCTGCAGGTAGTTTTGCAATCAGCTCTCCTATAAAAGGCTGCTTCAAACACCACTCCCTGCCCTGACATTGATGTTTATCTTGTAAGTGACTCTGATATTGCTTGAATTTTCAGTATCCTAGTTCTGCAAAGGACGCCTGTCAAACGCTGGTATCCTGTTTCAGTGCCTAGCCCTACAGAGGTCGCTTGCCAAGTTCCTATATCGACCGCATTATCCAAGCACTGCAAAGGATATCTACAAAGTATCATCTGCTTCTGCATCCAAACTCTGCCAAGTTCCAGTATCCTGCACCTGGGCCAAGATCTGCAGAGGGTTTCTGTCATGCCTGTCTCTAGCTACTCTCTCTAAGCTCTACAGAGAGTCTCTTCCAAGTTCCAGTATCCTGGACCTGTGCAAATCTCTGCTGAGCATTTCTATCACGTGCCTGTCTCCAGCTACTGTGTCCAAGCTCTGCAGAGAGTCTCTGCCAAGTTCCTGTACCAGCTCTGCAGAGGGTATCTGCCAAGTGCCAGTCTCCTGCTACTGCACCCAATCTGCCAGTATCTCTGTCAAGTTCTTGTGTCCAGCTCATGAACCCAAGCCCTGCAGTGGACAGTGCCAAGCATCTGTGTCCTGCTCCTGTCCTGGCCTCAAGTGGGCACCTCCAGTCTCTGCCTCAAGTGTGCACCTCCAGATTCAGCCTCAAGTGGGCACCTCCAGTTTCATCCTCAAGTGGGCACCTTCAGTCTCATCCTCAATTGGGCACCTCCTGCCTCGGCCTCCGGTGGGCACCTCCTGTCTCAGGCTCCAGTGGGTATTCCTGTCTTCAGTCTAAGTTGGCACTTTGTTCCTGGACTTACAGTGGTCACTCCTGTTCCTGGCCCTATCATGGGCATTACCTCAGACAACAACAGGGGAGAGCTAGTTCATGTAAACCATATAGATAACATTGTGATTGCGCACGGGCTTGTGGCAGACACTGCACTAATTGGCTAAAATGAAAGTCAATAGATAATAAATAAAATGTCATGTGATCAGGGGGCTGTCAGAAGATGCTTAGAAACAAGGTAATCACAGAGGTAAAAACTATATTAATATAAAGTGTTGGTTATGCAAAACTGGGGAATGAGTAATAAATGTAAGATCTTTCTTTTTAAACAACAAACATTCTGGTGTTGACTGTCCCATTAAAATCAACTATGGTATGTCTTTAAGAATTTAACAAAAAAAATTTCATATACAGTGGAGAAAAAGAGCATCCTTTTATGGTGGAGGAGATGAGCATCCTTTTCTCTTTAGTGCTGTGTCTTACATAAAGACATTTTTTTATATACATATTTAATTGAAATAAAAGAATCCCTCTATGAGAAATTATTATGACAAGCCATAAACATCTTTAATAGTAATAACAATAATGCCAAAATATATTCATAGTATCCACAATTTTTTAACAGTATGTTAAATGTTGAAATTATTGAGAAGAAAAGCAAAGAAAAAAAAAATCATGTGCCAATAAAAGCGCATGTTTTCCTATTTTTGGATCAGAGTAGAAAATGCCTTTAACCAGGAAGCCAAAATTTACTTTAGGAAAGCTGATTATAATTAAAGCCTTCATGAGGAAATATTTCCAAAAAAGAAATGGGGGTGTCTACGGAGTCATGCAAGACCAAAGGAATGTGATCTTGTCAGAAATGACCAGTAGGGTCCGAAGAGTGTCCGGTTTAAAAAGGAGCCAGCGCGACTGCCTGAAAAGATTTTCAGATTTAAGCAAAAGAGACAAAGATTTTAAAAGCTCTATAATAAGATTTCTTCGGGCATGTAAGTATCTTATTACTAATATTTATTTTCTGTGCACCTTAAATAAAATGTATATGAGGCAAGCAAGGTTCCATCCTATTACACAACACACTTTATATTTAGTCCCAATTGGGTTTTTAGTTTGCCCTAACAAGAAATGTTTATATTATGCCAAAAAGGGATCAGAAAATCAATGTTGCCACTTAGTTGACAAAATAAAAAAATATTGATAAACATGGTTCTCAAAAAATAAACTACCATTATAAACTGTGCAATAACGCTATAGCGCTATTGCCACGTGACACTTTTTTCTTATTGTGACCCAAGAAGGTATCCTGGAACCCCTCCTATTATGCCCCAATAAAGGATCCAAAAAACACTGTGGCCACTTAGTTGACAAAATTTTTATAAACATTATTGTTCATGAAAAATAAACTACAATTATTTACTGCGCAATAACGCAATAGCGTTCATGCCACGTGACACTTTTATCTTGTTGTGCCCCAAGAAGGTATCCTGGAATGCCTGTTATTATGCCCCAAGAAAGGATCCGAAAAACACTGTGGCCACTTAGTTGAAAAAAATATTGATAAACATTATTGTTCTTGAAAAATAAAATACAATTCGATACTGCGCAATTACACAATAACGTTATTGCCACGTGACACTTTTTTCTTCTTGTGCCCCAAGAAGGTATCCTGGAACGCCTCTTATTATGCCCCAAGAAGCTATCCTGGAACGCCTCTTATTATGCCCCAAGAAGCTATCCTGGAACGCCTCTTATTATGCCCCAAGAAGGTATCCTGGAACGCCTCTTATTATGCCCCACTAAAGGATATTTAAAAATGAACTCTTATTTTCCTTATTTATTTTTATTTGTTTTTATTGTGTTATTTTTCTTGCTCTGATAGGAGAAAACAATTAGAAAACAGGTATGCGAAATATTTGAAGGCTATGGAGGTGCAAAGTGACCAAACATCGGAATTATCACCTATGCCAATAGTAAAACTCACAAATAAGAAACTTGTTGAGATAGAAAATACTGTAAATGAAAATCCAGAAGGAATGGTTAATTTTGTCACACACGTTATCCATTTTCTTATTGATTACTTATATGTAACCAATAGGGATGGACGAATGTTTCTAAAAATTCGAAATTTAAAATGAATTTTGATACGTTTGTTCATTCTAATCGAATTTCGAATGTTTATATAACATTCTAACATTCTATTTTCGAATTTTCGTTTTCGAATTTTTCAATAAAATTCGAAAATATTTGTTCAAATAATAGAATGTTTAGCTATGTATTCATTCAATTTCGAATTGTAATATTTGAATTCGAATGTCACATTCGAATTCGAATGTGACATTCAAATTTGAAATAGTATTTCTAGTCTACAACTGTGTTTAATAAATGTAATATTCGAATTTGAATGCTACATTCGAATTCGAATGTCACATTCGAATTTGAAATAGTATTTCTAGTCTAATACAGGTGGCCCTCGTTTTACAACGGTTCAATTTACACCGTTTCAGAATAACAACCTTTTTTTCCAGTCATGTGACTGCTATTGAAAAGCATTGAGAAGCAGTGCATTTATTAAAATAGCCAGTAGATGGAGCTGTCTGCTTGTGTTGCAGCAATTAAAAGCAAGCTGAAATTTATCAGTTTAACCAGACCTGAGCTATCGAGCAGATTTCAAAGGAACAAGATCTTTCTGTCTATAAATCAGTCCAGATTGGAATGCATAGAAAGAACTTTTTTCCAGAAAAATGCAAGTCTGTGTTGTGTGATTATTTTATTAGGTTTATAATACTGTTTAGCAAAATGTTTATGTTCATTTAACTTAGTTTAATTATGTATTCTGTGTTGTGTGATTATTTTATTAGGTTTATAATGCTGTTTAGTATTTAAAGTCTTCATTTCAAAGCTTTAAAAATAATGTATTAGGTGTTACTTATGACAATTTTGAGAGGGTCCTGGAACCTATCTCCCTCACTTCCCATTGACTTACATTATAAACTGGGTTTCAATTTACAACGGTTTCGATTTACAACCATGCCTTCTGGAACCTAACCCCGGCGTAAACTGAGGGCTACCGGTACTGTGCTTTAAATGTGATATTCGATTCGAATGTGATATTCGATTTGAATGTGACATTCGAATTCGAAATAGTATTTCTAGTCTAATACTGTGTTTTATAAATGTAATATTCGAATTTGAATGTGACATTCGATTCGAATGTGATATTCGATTTGAATGGGACATTCAAAATAGTATTTCTAGTCTACAATTGTGTTTTATAAATGTAATATTCGAATTTGAATGTGATATTCGAATGTAACATTCGAATTCGAATGTGACATTCGAATTCGAATGTGACATTCGAAAACTGTAAATAACATTCGAAAATCGAATTTTTAAGAATATTCGTTCTTATCAACATTCTATTATGTAAATCGAATTTCTACAATAACATTCGTTCTAACATTCGAATTCGGATATAAACACATTCGCCCATCCCTAGTAACCAACAGTGTTTGACCTAAATTTTATTTTGATAATACACATGAACTAACGTCCTCAAGTGTTGTAAATATTCAACACATCAAAATAGGTTATCAAGTTAATGTACTATATATTTTAATCTAAATTCAAATACATTTATATATATTTATTTTAGAACAGCTTGAGAAATTGATAATGAAGAGCCAGAGTTTAGTCTTCCAATGAAAAGACCACAAATTATGGTTGGACATTCTTCTGAATCCAACTCTGGGGTTTTTGAAGGTTGTTTTTTGTTCTTTTATATATTTTTTTCTACTTTTTATTATGCATCTTTCTTTAAATATGGTAATTTTTTTTTCATAGATGATGTTGAATCTGAAGATTCACGTGCAACCAGAAATATTGGTACACGTAAGTACAAATTATTATTTTTGTTTTGATTCCGTATTATTCATTTATGATTGTGCCCTTTTTTTTCTATATATATATTTTTACAATCTCTTCCTTTCTAGGATTTTTCTGTGAACTGTTCAATATAACTACTTATTTAATTTGAAAATTACACAACATTTTTTTTCAATCCTGATTCGGACACAGCATGCAATTTTAACCAACTTTCTACTTTACTCCTATTATCAAAATTTCTTCATTTTCTTTTATGTCTTGAATTGAAAATCAAGAATGACATTTTAGAAGCCGGCATTTTTTTGGTTAACAAACGTGGTTGTCCTTGCTGATTGGACAGCACCAATAAACATGTGCTGTCCAGAGTTCAGATACAAAAATTGTCTGTAGTCTTAGTTTAGATTCCTTGTTTTTCCAATAAAGATAGCAAGATAAAAAAGAAAAATTTATAATAAGAGTAAATTAGAAATGTGTTTAAAATTGCATGTTCTACTGAATCATGTAAGTAAAATTTTATGGTCAGTGTCCCATTAATATCTATTCGAAACGTAACTGTATAAAAAATTAATAGAAATAATTTAAAATCGTACTAACTACTGTTTTTATATATTGGTTTACTTTAACAGAGGTAGTTGAAGAAGATATTGGACTGATATCTCGAGAAACAATAATTGCTCAATTCGATAGATTGGAAGTGATGATGCACACAATTACAAGGAGTCTTCAAAATTTTAGAAGAGTAATGACAGAGCAAATGTATTAAACAAATAATTAAAAAAAATGGTTTCTATGTTTGAATATATGTAAGTGTCTGATATTTATTGATTATGTATAGATTATGAAATTATTGGATACTATTAAGACCAGATAAATACATTGAAAATGGTATTTATATTTTTTTATTGAAAATGTAATCTGTTATAACTATTAACCAAAATGTATAACATTAACTGTTGAATAATAACATCAACTTTAAAAATAAAAAAAATTCAATGATTATAATTTCTTGATTGAAAAATATTAACTAACGATTCCAGCAACCTATTAGTCTCAAAACGGGCAACTAAGCTTTGCCAGTCAATTTCAAGGCGTTCCCTTTGCAGGTCATGCATCTCTTGAAAAAAGGCCCTTTGTTCATTTTGAAAATTAGTGGCTAATTGAAGAATATTAACCAAATGTATTGAAATATCATCTGCAGTTGGTGGTTTAAGGTCATCGGGGACATCTTCGGGTACATCTTCAGGTACATCTATATTTGTATCTGTGGAATGGACTGGAGATGTATCCTGAACTGGTTCTAAATTAAGTACATATTCCACATTTTCAGAAGCATCTATAATAAAGATAAAAAAGAATATAATTTTGACTATGCCACCTATTATCTAGGACTATCATATTTCATTGAAACGATGCCAATGAACTTTAAGATTGATGAGTGTTTAAAGGGACAGTATACACACATGTTTCAGCATCTTCAGAGTATAATCTGCAAAAAAAAAAAATACATTAAAATGTTTAATTGGTGAATAAGACAAAATAGTTAAGTACTTTTTGAACCATCAATTATTGACATGAGATTGCCTGGCATGTAATGAGAGCTCTTAAAGGGACACTAAACCAAATTAATTTATTTCATGATTCAGATCGACCCTCCTATTATCAATTTTTTTTCGTTCTCTTGCTATATTTATTTAAAAAGCAGGAATGTGATGCATAAGAGCTGGCCCATTTTTATGCTTGCTTATTGGTGGCTAAATGTAAGCCTCCAATAAGCAAGCACTATCCATGGTGCTGAACCTAAAATGGACTGGATGCTAAGATTTACATTCCTGCTTTTAAAATTAAAGATAGCAATAGAATGAATACAATTTGACAATTGTAGTAAAATCGAAAGTTGCTTATAATTTCATACTTTATCTGAATCATGAAAGAAAAAAATTTGGCTCAGTGTCCATGTAATTATGTTTTCATTTGATATGCACACAAAAACACTAGCTTATTTTTACTCTATAATAGATGTATTGTATAAATTGATTTAGGTAATCTATTTGAGAATTAGTAGGGAATAATTACCTTCAAAAAGTAGCAATGTTTCCTCTCTTTCAATATTGTGGTCATTCTCATTCTCTTCTTTAAAAAAAAAAAAAAAATTATAGAGGCAAAATAAATATAACACCTACCAACTTCTTGCGGGACGCTGCTGCAACCTGCAATCTCTAGAGTTAATGCACGGTCAGCTGCTTGTGTAGGAGATCCTATAACAAAAAAAAAAACCATAAATAAATCAAAATATTAGATCATTAGCCAAGATACAACTATCTAATACTAATTCATTTTATATATCCATTAATGTGAAAGAAGCAATGCACTAAATTGGAAATATATTAATGCATTAATTAAGTTACTTCCATTACAACTAAAAAGTGAAATACAGATTAAACATCAAATGTGCTTTTCAGCAAAGAATAGCAAGAAAACAAAAAACTAAAATGTAATATAACAAAAAATGTTTTATTTGAAATCAGACTGCTGTAATGAGTTAGGCAAACAAACTTATTTTAATGGATTTAAATTTGAATTAAAATACATCATTTCCAATATAAATATAATAATAATAGTTTACCTGCATAATCATCCATGTCTCCTTGAACTTGGATTCCCTCCACAACCTCAGGACCCATCAAATTGAGTACTTGTTTCTCATAATCCATGAGGTCTGTGTTATATCCAGGACCTCCCCCTGTACCTCTGGCTGAACGTTTTTCTTTTGCGAATTTTATCTTAATTATCCTTTGATATCTGAAAATCTTTTTTTGCAGTTGTTTACATTTTTAGGGTTTATACCCTGAGCAGATACCGCTTGGCTTATGTCTTGCCACATCAGCTTTTTATGGGCCATAGATATCTGCCTACTTCTACAGCCTAGCATAGTTGTTTAATTTTTTTTCCACAAGTACATAATTCTGTGCTTGGCTAAAATGAACATTACGACCACCTTTGGTTTTCCCGGCAGTCGATGCATTTACCTTTAGCCCAGCAGCATAATAAATAAATAATTTAATATATAAATAAATATATTAATTAATATGTTTTTTAAAATAAATTAGAAATATACAAATCGTACAAAAAAAGGTTTACAAAATATGTAATATATCAATAATTTATATATATATATATATATATATATATAAATATATATATGAACTAAATTAATTATAAATAAAAAAATAAACTCCAACATTAAAGTTTGCAAAAGCACCAATAAAGGGGCAGAATAAAAACAACTTTCATCATAAATAAGAAATAACAATAAGAAACAATCAAGTGTTTAATTTATTTTATTTTAATAGGACAATTACAATAATAACAATAAAACGATTTCCGGTAGGTAACGTTATGTTAATAACTTAAGATAGATAAATTAAGTGAAAATCTTAGCTTTCTCCGAGAAACTAAACTAGTCATTCACTTGTCATCGCAATAAACTTTTGCACGAAATTTGTCTCAACACTTACAATAAATGTTGGTGAATAATTGTATTTTAGTAACTGCAAATAGCTGCGGAAATATCCGCAACTTTTTTGGTGCATTTTTTGGAGCTTGATAAATCTGGCCCTTAGTAGGAGCTCGTGACTCAAAAGTGTAGATATAAAAATACTGTGCACATTTTATTAATGAAAGTAAACTGGAAAGTTGTTTAAAATTGCATGCTCTATCTAAATCATGAAAGTTTAATTTTGACTTGGGTGCCCCTTTAACGCTTTCAGTGTGAAATAATGAACATTAAGGATTAGAGGCACATGTAAATTTAATGACGGACAAAAGTAATCCAGATTTACTATAATGAAAATCATAGTTAAAAATTTAAAGTTGTAATCATTTTTGATGCCCATCCTTACAACTATACACACCTGCTTTAATGTAGAAACGGCCTATAAGGGCCTATAACGGTACTGAAAAGTACTAAATAGTAGTAAAATTTTACCTTAAATGTGAACCATTATAGGTATGTTATCTACACACGTCAACTATAGCATGAAAAATTGTAGTTCTAATAGATTTAATAGATTTATTAAATGCCGGGCAGACATGATTCGCTGTAGTGAATCATGTCTGCTCTTCATTGCTAAATGCCGACAGCATACGCTGTCTGCATTTTACATTGCACAAGCATTTCTTGTAAAATCCTTGTGCGCTGCCGCCCCCTGCACATTCACAGCCAATCGGCCGCTAGCAGGGGGTGTCAATCATCCTGATCATATTAGATTGGGATGATTGCAGTCCTCCAGCTAAAAGGTGGCGGACAAGTTAAGGAGCAGCGGTTTTACGACCACTGCTTTTTAACTTATGTTTCCGGTGAGCTGGAAACTTCTGGGGTAGATTGCAGCATCCGCTTCTTGTTAAATCTACCTCATACTCTTTAGGATTTCAGATATGTGTGAGCAACATTTAATAACTTTATTGTTACCATTGAGATGCTAATAGAAACAAGGCGAAGAAATGTGATCTTCCATTCTGCTTTGTCCTCTCTATCCTTTTGAAAAAAAATGAAAAGGCCATTATACTTAAAAAATGACATACTCAAATTTGTTAGAGCATTTAATAATTTTAAGATTAGAGACCCTGCACCTCTATGTTTTTATCCCCTAGAAATGGATTAAACACACAGTAGAAGTATAATCGGTCCTTGACAATCTGGCCCCTCCTACCATAGCTCGGAAATCACACACTCATCCTCAGCCCTGGCATACTCCTCTGACATGGTACCTACGAAGATGTTCCCGTACTGCTGAGCGGCACTGGAGAAAATCTCAGAGTTCAGCTGACTTTCTTCACTACAAGATCATCTTGAACTCCTACTATTCTGCCCTTAATCTATCTAAGCAACATTACTTCTCTACTCTTATCTCTACTCTTTCTTCAAACCCAAAATGTCTGTTCTCAACTTTCAACACTCTTCTCCGCCCACCCCCACCTCCTAATACAACTTCTCTTTCAGCTCACGATTTTGCAAGCCACTTCATTAAAAAAAAAAAATTCCATCAGATATGAAATCAGCTCTCAACATACTACCAGTCTCCAACTACCTTAAAAGCTCGCAATCATCCAAAACCCACATAGTCATAAATATAGCTCTTTTGCCTCTGTTACTGAGGAAGAAGTTTCTACACTTATAATGTGCTCTCACCCCAATAACTGTCCCCTTGACCCCATCCCCTCATATCTACTCCCCTCCCTCTTTTCTACCCTTACCTCTATACTCACACACATTTTCAACTGGTATATTTCCCTCATCTCTATAACATGCACTGGTCACACTTATCCTCATAAAACCTTCTCTCGATCCAGCCTTTGATATAGTTGACCACCCTCTTTTGCTCCACACCCTCCAATCCTCTGCATTTGTGACACAGTGCTCTTGTGGTTCTCGTCCTACCTGTCTAACCGTACCTTTAGTGTAGTCTTCTCTGGAGCTTCCTCTGCTTTGTTACCACTTTTTGTTGGGATACCGCAAGGCTCTGTCCTGAGTCCCCTTCTCTTCTCAATCTACACATCATCATTAGGTTCCTTAATAAAGTGACACAGGCTTCAATATCATTTGTATGTCAATGACACCAGATCTAACTTCTTTCTTGCTAACCCATGCCATTAACTGTCTTTCTCACATCTCATCCTGGATGTCCTCTTACTACCTTACGCTAAATCTCTCCAAAACTGAGCTTCTTATTTTCCCCCTTCTTCCAAATTCTCCACCCCACATCTCACTATACCTGTCGACAACTCCATCATTACCCTTACCACGCATACCTGATGTCTTGAGGTCAAATTTGACTCAGATCTTTCTTTCACTCCTCACATTCAGAACTTGGCTAAATCCTGCCACCTCCACCATAAAACATATTTAAAGTTAGACATTTCCTTACACAAGACACAACTAAAACTTTAATACATTCTCTCATCCTTTCCCGCATCAAATACTACAACTCTGTCCTCTCTGGTCTCTCTAGCTGTTGCCTAGCTCCTCTACAATCCATAATGAATACCTCTGCCAGGCTCATCTTCCTTACTTGTCGCTCTTCATCTGCTGCACCTCTCTGCCAATCCCTTCACTGGCTTTCTCTTGCCTCCACTCTGACATACAAAGCCCTCAACTGCACTGCTCTCCCTACATCTCAGACCAGATACTCTCCCTCCCATCCCCTTCGCTCTGCTCACGACCTCCTTCTCTTCTCCTCTCTTGTTACCTCCTCATATTTCCATTTACAGAACTTCTCCAGACTGGCTCCCATCTTGTGGAACTCTCTGCCTCACTCCACAAGACTCCCCCTAGTTTTGAAAGCTTCAAGCACTCCCTAGTTCCTCTCCTCCATTGCTATTCACTTGAACCCCCTTAGCATGTAAGCCTAAGAGTACTACTGTTTGCAGGTAACCTTCATAAGAGCTGACTACAACAGTGCAACTCTCAGCAGGGCCCTCTACCCATTTTATCCATATAAATGTTACCTTGTATATCGCCTATGTTTATAGCACTGTGGAATCTGTTGGCGCTCTACAAATAAATGATAATAAATAATAATAAAGTACAAATTGAGACCCACAGTTTGGGGGCTGGACCCGCAGTGCTCCAAGCAGTACTTATACTGTGTGCTTAACCCTTTATGGGGGTTAAACAAATAGGGCTCCATTTATCAACTGCCAGGCGGACGAGGTTGATTATCATGAAACCATTTGAAAAAGCCACAATGGTGAAAAGCGTCAGCTGCGTCTCTGCTCTCTCTTTTTAATTTTCAAATGCCTACTCTCTAAGATATTAAAAATAATAATATATTAAAAATGTAAAACCTAACTTTAATCTCTCCGAATCCGCTGCAGAATTACAGCCATCTTAATACATGTAGCTTGATGGCCGCATCACTGTAAACATAGAGTTCTGGACAGTACGATTTAACTCTAATTTGCCTTTGAGATATTTTATAATTATAACTATATAGAGGATGTATTTGCATTTTTTATCCTTAATTCTTATTTTATTCAATAAACTCAATAAAGGTTAAGTTTTAATTTTCTTTGTATTGGATACACGTTGCCTGTAATATATCGTAGATATATTGAGTGCTATACATTGTACTCTTTTTCAAGCCTTTAGCTTGATTTAGTTCTTGTCATGAAACCCATCTGCCCGGCCTCACGGTGAGAGCGGGCAGCATCTGCTGCCCACATCTGACATTGTACAAGCTGCTACTTGTGCAATGCCGCCCCTGCTTGAATGTGGCCAATCATGCGCGAGTAGGGGCTGTCAATCATCCCAATCCAATCTGTTCAGGGTGATTGAAATCCACAACTCTATTGGTGGCAAAGAGGTTAAGTAGCAGCAGTATTAAAATACTCCAAAATGCTCTCGCAGCTTAACAAATGGAGTGCAAAGAGGTGCATGGTCACTAGTCTGAAAGTGAGGTGCTCTAGCAAATTCAAGCATGTAATTCTTCAACTATTATGGCCCTTTAAGCATGCAGCAAGTTGAAAGAGAAAGGTAAAATGTAACTAAAGATACATACATCATTCAGGTTACCTGTTGTCAAATGTTTTTTCTCCTGATGTGTAAAAGTCACATCTATAAAGGTGATATATCAGAGAGAGGAGTTTCAAGGAAAACTTTAGTGGAGTAATTTGTCATTTAACTGCATTACGCTAGGCATCACACTTCAGCATTTGACCAGCCTCTCACCTGGGAAGCAATGTTCTCTTCATGCTCTGTTGTAGTGTGCAATACAATGGACTATACAGGATTGCCGCAAAAGGCACTTGGGCATCCACACATTTGATATGGGAGGGAGGTAAGGATAACAATAGCGATACTACTGGCATGCAAGGTTATAGTAGCTGAATTTATCTCTGACAATTAGCACAGAAATATTTAAAATTCTGTTACACTTGTGTAATGCTTGGCTTTGTATTCAAGTAAAGCAGTGGCATTGTCAGAGGGGGCATTCATTACCCCAACATATAGACTGGCCCCCATGTGTCCCCCAATCTGTCATTTTTCCACTACCTCTTTATACAAAATTTCCACAACTAAACCCCACCCATGAACCAACCTACTATACCCACAGAATACCTGAACCCACTCAAGGAACCCTTTGTAAATGCTTCTTCTGTCATGATGCCACCATCAAAACACTGGTGGGCCTCAGAGAAGTGACCCCTCAATTATTAAATCTTGGAGAGGTCATCAAAGCAATTTAAAGTTTCTTCATCTATAAAATATCCTTTTTTGTTAATTTCCTTTAAAAGTCTGAGAAGATTACTAAAATCTCAAAGCAGAGGAATTGATCAGTTCAGTTTAAGACTGTCACCTAAAGTTTTGCATGCTGTTCAAATGTCCCATTTTTTTTAATTTGCAAAGTCTGGTAACACTAGTTTATGTTCTCATTGTGGAAAACCATAATTACAAAAGAAGCTCTGTAGAAACACCTTACAAAATAGTTTATGTAACTTTTAATAATTATAAAATATTTAGATGTCTGTTTGTTTTGTCTAAAGTGATCATACTGGATAGAATGATAGGCAATAATACAAAATTAAATAGGAAAGTGCTAAAAAGCGGTCTGTATAATAAAATATTTTTAATATTATAAAATCACAAATTTATGAAACATAAAGCACACATATATGAAAAACATCGGTGTAGAAACCCAATAACTACTATGTTTAAAAATACTAAAATAGCGAAAGACTGGATGGGAAAAAAATTGTAATGTAGAGTTCCTTTTGTAAGAGTCAAATGTCTAGGACTTATATTTGCCGATTCACAAGGATGTGTATAATCATTTACTTAGGTACCATATTGTTGTTGCTCAAAGATAATCACGCCCTATGATTCTGTTCTCTCATGGTTACGTGACTTTGAAGAGCCATCACGGTACAGGATAAATCTTCATTCAAGATTTTCATATAATTTTCCTCAAATCGTGTTTATTGATGAGACAAAAAGTGTTTATACTGCTTGTGCCTCTCTTGATAGTTGTGACGGCTTCATGAACATCCACCTCTTCTTTGAGGTTGGTCAAGGCAAATTCTCAAAGGGTTATATGAGCTTTTATATGAGACACTTTAGGTTTTAATTGGTTTGTGCCTGCCTCTTAGCTTCTCCTGTCTTTAGCAATTAAGCTGTGTTACCTTGCTGGCCCCATAGAGCGGTTATACCAAAGGTACGTTCTACCGTTCCTGGTTTGCTCTGTCAGCAGGTACACACAATCCGGAGAGCTAGGCATTTCGGCAAAAGCCTTTGTCAAGAAAGAGACATCTCTGGTTGGGGCTATTCTGACACATTCTAGAGGTACGGTTGAAGTTTTTTACCTACTCATCAGCCAAGCATGTAGAATTCATAACAATTGTATTGCCTCTGGGAAGTATCTTGCTTGCAGTGATGTCTCTATTTCAAAGCTGACAAGCTTCTGCACGTTATCCAATTTAATTTGTATGGTCAGTAATGTTTTGAAGGCAAGTCCTTGACAGTGAAGTACATTTTATGTGCAGAGATGTGATAGGTTACAAAGATGCAGCTCCATTGATAAAAATGGAACTAAACTGACGCCTGTGACAAGGGGCGGGTACAAATCTCTCCATGGAAAAAAAAGCTTTACCAGTAGTTTTGCACAGATTTTCTATACTCTTCTAATGCATCAGTTTTGACATCTTGAAAGTTCATTTCGACCTGTGTCACATGATATTTCTTGGAAGTTTTTTATAGCTTTTTTATCTGTAAATGTCCATAAATCATATAAAAAGCGCAAACAATTCAATTTACTTTGATTATCACACTTTCCACTTTTTTTTTTAAACCTTTATTTTAACTTAGCTTCTCTCCATGAAAGCATACTGAGGTAGGCTTTTTCTTTAAGTAAAAGCATTCTGAGGTAGGCTTGTTCTTTTAGTAAAATCATTCTGAGGTAGGCTTGTTCTTTAAGTAAAAGCATACTGAGGTAGGCTTGTTCTTTAAGTAAAAGCATACTGAGGTAGGCTTGTTCTTTAAGTAAAAGCATACCGAGGTAGGCTTGTTCTTTAAGTAAAAGCATTCTGAGGTAGGCTTGTTCTTTAAGTAAAAACATACTGAGGTAGGCTTGTTCTTTAAGTAAAAGCATTCTGAGGTAGGCTTGTTCTTTAAGTAAAAACATACTGAGGTAGGTTTGTTCTTTAAGTAAAAACATACTGAGGTAGGCTTGCTCTTTAAGTAAAAGCATTCTGAGGTAGGCTTGTTCTTTAAGTAAAAGCATTCTGAGGTAGGCTTGTTATTTAAGTAAAAGCATTCTGAGGTAGGCTTGTTCTTTTAGTAAAAGCATACTGAGGTAGGCTTGTTCTTTAAGTAAAAGCATAGGCTTGTTCTTTAGGTAAAAGCATACTGAGGTAGGCTTGTTCTTTAAGTAAAAGCATTCTGAGGTAGGCTTGTTCTTTAAGTAAAAGCATACTGAGGTAGGTTTGTTCTTTAAGTAAAAACATACTGAGGTAGGTTTGTTCTTTAAGTAAAAGCATACTAAGGTAGGCTTGTTCTTTAAGTAAAAGCATACTGAGGTAGGCTTGTTCTTTAAGTAAAAGCATACTGAGGTAGGCTTGTTCTTTAAGTAAAAGCATACTGAGGTAGGCTTGTTCTTTAAGTAAAAGCATACTAAGGTAGGCTTGTTCTTTAAGTAAAAGCATACTGAGGTAGGCTTGTTCTTTAAGTAAAAGCATTCTGAGGTAGGCTTGTTCTTTAAGTAAAAACATACTGAGGTAGGTTTGTTCTTTAAGTAAAAACATACTGAGGTAGGCTTGCTCTTTAAGTAAAAGCATTCTGAGGTAGGCTTGTTCTTTAAGTAAAAGCATTCTGAGGTAGGCTTGTTATTTAAGTAAAAGCATTCTGAGGTAGGCTTGTTCTTTTAGTAAAAGCATACTGAGGTAGGCTTGTTCTTTAAGTAAAAGCATAGGCTTGTTCTTTAGGTAAAAGCATACTGAGGTAGGCTTGTTCTTTAAGTAAAAGCATTCTGAGGTAGGCTTGTTCTTTAAGTAAAAGCATACTGAGGTAGGTTTGTTCTTTAAGTAAAAACATACTGAGGTAGGTTTGTTCTTTAAGTAAAAGCATACTAAGGTAGGCTTGTTCTTTAAGTAAAAGCATACTGAGGTAGGCTTGTTCTTTAAGTAAAAGCATACTGAGGTAGGCTTGTTCTTTAAGTAAAAGCATACTGAGGTAGGCTTGTTCTTTAAGTAAAAGCATACTAAGGTAGGCTTGTTCTTTAAGTAAAAGCATACTGAGGTAGGCTTGTTCTTTAAGTAAAAGCATTCTGAGGTAGGCTTGTTCTTTAAGTAAAAACATTCTGAGGTAGGCTTGTTCTTTAAGTAAAAGCATTCTGAGGTAGGTTTGTTCTTTAAGTAAAAACATACTGAGGTAGGCTTGTTCTTTAAGTAAAAGCATTCTGAGGTAGGCTTGTTCTTTAATTAAAAGCATTCTGAGGTAGGTTTGTTCTTTAAGTAAAAGCATTCTGAGGTAGGCTTGTTCTTTAAGTAAAAGCATACTGAGGTAGGTTTGTTCTTTAAGTAAAAACATACTGAGGTAGGTTTGTTCTTTAAGTAAAAGCATACTAAGGTAGGCTTGTTCTTTAAGTAAAAGCATACTGAGGTAGGCTTGTTCTTTAAGTAAAAGCATACTGAGGTAGGCTTGTTCTTTAAGTAAAAGCATACTGAGGTAGGCTTGTTCTTTAAGTAAAAACATACTGAGATAGGCTTGTTCTTTAAATAAAAGCATTCTGAGGTAGGCTTGTTCTTTTAGTAAAAGCATACTGAGGTAGGCTTGTTCTTTAAGTAAAAGCATACTGAGGTAGGCTTGTTCTTTAAGTAAAAGCATACTGAGGTAGGCTTGTTCTTTAAGTAAAAGCATACTGAGGTAGGCTTGTTCTTTAAGTAAAAGCATACTGAGGTAGGCTTGTTCTTTAAGTAAAAGCATAGGCTTGTTCTTTAGGTAAAAACATACTGAGGTAGGCTTGTTCTTTAAGTAAAAGCATACTGAGGTAGGCTTGTTCTTTAGGTAAAACATACTGAGGTAGGCTTGTTCTTTAAGTAAAAGCATACTGAGGTAGGCTTGTTCTTTAAGTAAAAACATACTGAGGTAGGCTTGTTCTTTTAGTAAAAGCATACTGAGGTAGGCTTGTTCTTTAAGTAAAAGCATACTGAGGTAGGCTTGTTCTTTAAGTAAAAACATACTGAGATAGGCTTGTTCTTTAAATAAAAGCATTCTGAGGTAGGCTTGCTCTTTAAGTAAAAGCATTCTGAGGTAGGCTTGTTATTTAAGTAAAAGCATACTGAGGTAGGCTTGTTCTTTAAGTAAAAGCATACTGAGGTAGGTTTGTTCTTTAAGTAAAAACATACTGAGGTAGGTTTGTTCTTTAAGTAAAAGCATACTGAGGTAGGCTTGTTCTTTAAGTAAAAGCATTCTGAGGTAGGCTTGTTCTTTAAGTAAAAACATACTGAGATAGGCTTGTTCTTTACGTAAAAGCATTCTGAGGTAGGCTTGTTCTTTAAGTAAAAACATACTGAGATAGGCTTGTTCTTTACGTAAAAGCATTCTGAGGTAGGCTTGTTCTTTAAGTAAAAGCATTCTGAGGTAGGCTTGTTCTTTAAGTAAAAGCATACTGAGGTAGGTTTGTTCTTTAAGTAAAAGCATACTGAGGTAGGCTTGTTCTTTAAGTAAAAGCATTCTGAGGTAGGCTTGTTCTTTAAGTAAAAGCATACTGAGGTAGGCTTGTTCTTTAAGTAAAAGCATACTGAGGTAGGCTTGTTCTTTAAGTAAAAGCATTCTGAGGTAGGCTTGTTCTTTAAGTAAAAGCATAGGCTTGTTCTTTAGGTAAAAGCATACTGAGGTAGGCTTGTTCTTTAAGTAAAAGCATAGGCTTGTTCTTTAGGTAAAAACATACTGAGGTAGGCTTGTTCTTTAAGTAAAAGCATACTGAGGTAGGTTTGTTCTTTAAGTAAAAACATACTGAGGTAGGCTTGTTCTTTAAGTAAAAGCATACTGAGGTAGGCTTGTTCTTTAAGTAAAAGTATTCTGAGGTAGGCTTGTTCTTTAAGTAAAAGCATACTGAGGAATGCTTGTTCTTTAAGTAAAAGCATACTGAGGTAGGTTTGTTCTTTAAGTAAAAGCATACTGAGGTAGGCTTGTTCTTTAAGTAAAAGCATTCTGAGGTAGGCTTGTTCTTTAAGTAAAAGCATAGGCTTGTTCTTTAGGTAAAAGCATACTGAGGTAGGCTTGTTCTTTAAGTAAAAGCATACTGAGGTAGGTTTGTTCTTTAAGTAAAAGCATACTGAGGTAGGCTTGTTCTTTAAGTAAAAGCATACTGAGGTAGGCTTGTTCTTTAAGTAAAAACATACTGAGGTAGGCTTGTTCTTTAAGTAAAAGCATAGGCTTGTTCTTTAGGTAAAAACATACTGAGGTAGGCTTGTTCTTTAAGTAAAAGCATACTGAGGTAGGCTTGTTCTTTAAGTAAAAGCATACTGAGGTAGGCTTGTTCTTTAAGTAAAAACATACTGAGGTAGGCTTGTTCTTTAAGTAAAAGCATACTGAGGTAGGTTTGTTCTTTAAGTAAAAGCATACTGAGGTAGGCTTGTTCTTTAAGTAAAAGCATACTGAAGTAGGCTTGTTCTTTAAGTAAAACCATACTGAGGTAGGCTTGTTCTTTAAGTAAAAGCATACTGAGGTAGGCTTGTTCTTTAAGTAAAAGCATAGGCTTGTTCTTTAGGTAAAAACATACTGAGGTAGGCTTGTTCTTTAAGTAAAAGCATACTGAGGTAGGCTTGTTCTTTAAGTAAAAACATACTGAGGTATGCTTGTTCTTTAAGTAAAAGCATAGGCTTGTTCTTTAGGTAAAAACATACTGAGGTAGGCTTGTTCTTTAAGTAAAAGCATACTGAGGTAGGCTTGTTCTTTAAGTAAAAACATACTGAGGTAGGCTTGTTCTTTAAGTAAAAGCATACTGAGGTAGGCTTGTTCTTTAAGTAAAAGCATACTGAGGTAGGCTTGTTCTTTAAGTAAAAGCATACTGAGGTAGGCTTTTTCTTTAAACTCTATGTATCATGCTGCTTGGGAGTCTTTGTGGTGCAAGCTTGCTCATATAGGGTTACAAACTGTGACGTTTAGAAGCAACACTCATAAAACGACTGCTTCTGATCCTCTTCACTATTTAAAGGGACAGTCTACTAGAAAATTGTTATTGTATAAAAGATAGATAATCCCTTTATTATCCATTTCCAAGTTTTGCATAACCATCAATGTTATATACTTTTTACTTCTGTGATTATCTTCTAACTAAGCCTCTGCAGACTGCCCCCTTTTCTCAGTTCTTTTGACAGACTCAGTGCTGATTTATAAATAACTCCACGGTAGTGAGGACAATGTTATCTATATGGCACACATGAACTAACGCTGTCTAGCTGTGAAAAACTGTCAAAATGCACTGACATAAGAGGCGGCCTTTAAGGGCTTAGAAATCAGTTGGGTCTATATAGGTTCAGAGCCGTCATGAGCACTCTCCCACCTTGAGGGAGATCTGGGGGCTCCCACCCCCTCCTACCCCAGCGATTGGGCCTGCATAGTGACAGACATTGCCGGGGCTTCACGTGATGCACGGTGACATCACGTGCAATAAAGTGATGACGTCACCGGGCAACTTTATTTATACTTAACAATGTTAAGTATAGGAGCAGGGGACATGCTGCTTAGAAGCCTGTATCTCAGGCTACAGACCCCAAGACCCACTGTTGGAAAGGTAATCACCCAACCTTTTCAACAGTGTAAGTCTTGGGGGTCTGAAAAAATGATAAAAAAAAAAGGTAATTTTTTTTTTCAAAAAATAAAAAAATAAAGAAAACCTTAAAAAATCTTAGCACCCGGGTGGGAAAGTGCTTAGCACTCAAAGGGTTAATTGTGATCATTGACATTTTCTGCTCTGACCCAACCAATCAAGGCTGCACAAACATTTGGTTGTATAATGTTAAGTGCGGGCAGTGAATGCTGCTCACACAGTGTTTGCACACCATGAATGAGGAAGGACATGTTCCCTAGTTGGGAACCTTGTCAGCCCTCATCTTGGTAAATTGAGCCTTTAGATTTAAAACTTTTTACATTTCTGTAAACACTACTGCCATATAGTGCTCAACAAATGTGCACATTCCTGAGCCTATCTCAATATGCCCTCATGATAAGGAAATGTTTCAACAAACAATTCTAATGTAAAATTAGTAATAGAAGTAAATTGGAAAATGTTTTTAAATTATATGCTCTGTCTGAATCATGAAAGATTAATTTTGATGTTTATGTCCCTATTCACTTTTATGTAAACAATAAATTGCTCAAATCACACTGTTCAACAATGATATTGTTACACAAATATGTGATCATCAGGATGCAAAGACATGATTGCAATTAGATGTTAAGACGTTTGAAAATGCTGATAATCAATTCATGTAAAACTATATGACAGTGTTAATTACACGTGTCATGAATTGACATTAATAAACGGGTAAAAAAAAACTGAATTCAAACACATCAGGAAATCATGATCCTTTTTGAAAGATGCTTTATTTTAGTATTTATCACATTTATTTTGTTCTAGTGAGGGTCTGTGAAGAGCCCTGAGGGAAAAAAATACAAAAAACATAGACAGCGTTTCCGTTATTTTTTACCAGAAATTAGCAATTAATATGTCTGTTAATAAAAATAGCACAATACAGCAGCTCACAGAGTTTGTGTTCCCATCACCAAACTATAGCAGTTGAAGGGGCCCATTTATCAATCTCCGGATGGAGCATTAGGGCCTGTGTTTCTGGCGAGCCTGCAGACTCGCCAGAAACAGCAGTTATTAAGCAGCGGTCTAAAGATCGCTGCTTCATAACCTGTCCGCCTGCTCTGAGGAGGCAAACAGACATCGCCGCAACTCAACCCGATCGAGTACGATCGGGTTGATTGACACCTCCCTGCTGGTGGCCGATTGGTCTCGCATCTGCAGGGGGCGGCGTTGCACCAGCAGCTCACAAGAGCTGCTGGTGCAATGCTGAATACGAAGAGCGTATTGCTCTCCGCATTCAGCGAGGACTGGCGGACCTTTGATAAATATCCCCCGAAGTCTGTTTAGTTTATCATTTGCATACAATATCCATTTGGGTTAATTAACAGTGTTGTATGTATCACAAGTTGAAGGTAAATTGTTTGCACATGAGCAAAATTTGACACAAACTAACCAAATATCATGACCACATTAATGTATTCTCCCCTTAGAAATCAATGAGGAGCACTGAGGAAAAAACCTAATACATCTCACTCATATGCTCACATTTCACATTCCAATGTTCTTCACATACAGAAAAAGGTAACTTTTTTATTGTGAATACAAATTTATATACATATACCTGTGTATCTATTCCTAAGTAGATATCTATTTTACATTAACATTATCAGATAAATAAAGAAATATATATTTATCAATAAAAATGAACCCCTTAATGACCAGTGACGTACACTGTGGGGGTGAGTTTTTCAATAGTTATTTTAGCAACCCTGCAGAAGGGAAGGAGGGAGATTCTAATAGCTTGGTCTTGCTGCTCACGGCAAGACCAGCACTATTATAACCAGACAATTCCTTAACGACCAGTGACATAGAGGGTACGTCCTGGTCGTAAAAGGGTTAAGGGCCATATTACAAGTGGAGCATTAACAATTTACGAGCAAGCAAAAAGGGATTTGTTGCAGGTGTTTCTTCTGTGCATGGGGTTTTTCGCTAATATTACAAGTTGAAAGTAAACACGTTTGTTTGAGCACAATTGAAGTTAGCGCTCGTCGGATAGCACATCTTCAGTTTTGTGAAACAAAACAGTGTCATAAAACACATCAAAAATACATTACAAAGTACAGTAACACTCATAATAACACCATCTAATAAAAAAATATTTAAAAAAAATATTGCACAAAAAAGTTATAAAGGTTTAAAAATATGAAGTCTCAGGTGTTAGAGAAGAAAAAAAGCTGCAAAGGGCTTTAACATAGAGATACATACATATACATATCTAAAGATGTTTATATGTGTGTACATACTGTATGTATTTACAGACATATATAAACATATAAACACCTGAATACATATGTACACATATACAGGGAGTGCAGAATTATTAGGCAAGTTGTATTTTTGAGGATTAATTTTATTATTGAACAACAACCATGTTCTCAATGAACCCAAAAAACTCATTAATATCAAAGCTGAATAGTTTTGGAAGTAGTTTTTAGTTTGTTTTTAGTTATAGCTATTTTAGGGGGATATCTGTGTGTGCAGGTGACTATTACTGTGCATAATTATTAGGCAACTTAACAAAAAACAAATATATACCCATTTCAATTATTTATTTTTACCAGTAAAACCAATATAACATCTCAACAATCACAAATATACATTTCTGACATTCAAAAACAAAACAAAAACAAATCAGTGACCAATATAGCCACCTTTCTTTGCAAGGACACTCAAAAGCCTGCCATCCATGGATTCTGTCAGTGTTTTGATCTGTTCACCATCAACATTGCGTGCAGCAGCAACCACAGCCTCCCAGACACTGTTCAGAGAGGTGTACTGCTTTCCCTCCTTGTAAATCTCACATTTGATGATGGACCACAGGTTCTCAATGGGGTTCAGATCAGGTGAACAAGGAGGCCATGTCATTAGATTTTCTTCTTTTATACCCTTTCTTGCCAGCCACGCTGTGGAGTACTTGGACGCGTGTGATGGAGCATTGTCCTGCATGAAAATCATGTTTTTCTTGAAGGATGCAGACTTCTTCCTGTACCACTGCTTGAAGAAGGTGTCTTCCAGAAACTGGCAGTAGGACTGGGAGTTGAGCTTGACTCCATCCTCAACCCGAAAAGGCCCCACAAGCTCATCTTTGATGATACCAGCCCAAACCAGTACTCCACCTTGCTGGCGTCTGAGTCGGACTGGAGCTCTCTGCCCTTTACCAATCCAGCCACGGGCCCATCCATCTGGCCCATCAAGACTCACTCTCATTTCATCAGTCCATAAAACCTTAGAAAAATCAGTCTTGAGATATTTCTTGGCCCAGTCTTGACATTTTAGCTTGTGTGTCTTGTTCAGTGGTGGTCGTCTTTCAGCCTTTCTTACCTTGGCCATGTCTCTGAGTATTGCACACCTTGTGCTTTTGGGCACTCCAGTGATGTTGCAGCTCTGAAATATGGCCAAACTGGTGGCAAGTGGCATCTTGGCAGCTGCACGCTTGACTTTTCTCAGTTCATGGGCAGTTATTTTGCGCCTTGGTTTTTCCACACGCTTCTTGCGACCCTGTTGACTATTTTGAATGAAACGCTTGATTGTTCGATGATCACGCTTCAGAAGCTTTGCAACTTTAAGAGTGCTGCATCCCTCTGCAAGATATCTCACTATTTTTTACTTTTCTGAGCCTGTCAAGTCCTTCTTTTGACCCATTTTGCCAAAGGAAAGGAAGTTGCCTAATAATTATGCACACCTGATATAGGGTGTTGATGTCATTAGACCACACCCCTTCTCATTACAGAGATGCACATCACCTAATATGCTTAATTGGTAGTAGGCTTTCGAGCCTATACAGCTTGGAGTAAGACAACATGCATAAAGAGGATGATGTGGTCAAAATAATCATTTGTCTAATAATTCTGCACTCCCTGTATAGACATATATATTTATATAAGTGCATTGTGCTAATCTTTAACTATATGACCAAAGACAAGAGCACATTGTTAAGAATCTAAAAAATATCCTTTCCATCAACACAAGGTTGAGCTAATTTGTCATTTTAGCAACTTTAGACAAGTCCCCTGACATCTCAAAAGCACAAAGGTGTCCATAAATTGTTATGGGCCCTATTTATTAATGACAGGTTCACTGGAATAAACTTTGTCTGCCTGACTTAACGATGAGCAGCAGGATACATTTCCTGCATTCAACATTGCACAAACTGGCTCATGCAAGCCTGAAACTCTGAGATCCCAAACTTGCATTTGCAGCTTCATAAATGGGGCCCTCTATTTGGAAGGGGGTAGATCTCTTAATGAAAACATTTTCAGAACAAAATGGCTTCTTCAGGCAAAAAGTCAGTATTTAGTGTGACCTCCCTTGTCACTAAGCACATCTTGAACTCTTTTTTTCTGAAGAAATCTTCTGGTATATTATACCAGGCTTCTGTCAGCACTTCCCAGAGTTCCTCTTTAGATTTAAGTTGTTTTTTATTTCTTTCTCTGAAGTAATCTTCTGGTATATTATACCAAGCTTCTGTCAGCACTTCCCAGAGTTCCTCTTTAGATTTAAGTTGTTTTTTATTTCTTTCTCTGAAGTAATCTTCTGGTATATTATACCAGGCTTCTGTCAGCGCTTCCCAGAGTTCCTCTTTAGATTTAAGTTGTTTTTTATTTCTTTCTCTGAAGTAATCTTCTGGTATATTATACCAGGCTTTTGTCAGCGCTTCCCAAAGTTCTTCTTTAGATTTAGGTTGTTTTTTATTTCCTTTCTCTGAAGTAATCTTCTGGTATATTATACCCGGCTTCTGTCAGCACTTCCCAGAGTTCTTCTTTAGATTTAGGTTGTTTTTTATTTCTTTATCTGAAGTAATCTTCTGGTATATTATACCAGGCTTCTGTCAGTGCTTCCCAGAGTTCTTTAGATTTAGGTTGTTTTTTATTTCTTTGTCTGAAGTAATCTTCTGGTATATTATACCAGGCTTCTGTCAGCGCTTCCCAGGGTTCTTCTTTAGATTTAAGTTGTTTTTTATTTCTTGCTCTGAAGTAATCTTCTGGTATATTATACCAAGCTTCTGTCAGCGCTTCCCAGAGTTCTTCTTTAGATTTAGGTTGTTTTTGATTTCTTTATCTGAAGTAATCTTCTGGTATATTATACCAGGCTTCTGTCAGCGTTTCCCAGAGTTCTTCTTTAGATCTAGGTTGTTTTTTATTTCTTTCTCTGAAGTAATCTTCTGGTATATTATACACGGCTTCTGTCAGCACTTCCCAGAGTTCCTCTTTAGATTTAAGTTGTTTTTTATTTCTTTCTCTGAAGTAATCTTCTGGTATATTATACCAGGCTTCTGTCAGCGCTTCCCAGAATTCTTCTTTAGATTTAGGTTGTTTTTTATTTCTTTCTCTGAAGTAATCTTCTGGTATATTATACCCGGCTTCTGTCAGCACTTCCCAGAGTTTCTCTTTAGATTTAAGTTGTTTTTTATTTCTTTCTCTGAAGTAATCTTCCGGTATATTATACCAGACTTCTGTTAGCGCTTCCCAGAGTTCTTCTTTAGATTTAGGTTGTTTTTTATTTATTTCTCTGAAGTAATCTTCTGGTATATTATACCCGGCTTCTGTCAGCGCTTCCCAGAGTTCTTCTTTAGATTTAAGTTGTTTTTTATTTCTTTCTCTGAAGTAATCTTCTGGTATATTATACCAGGCTTCTGTCAGCACTTCCCAGAGTTCCTCTTTAGATTTAAGTTGTTTTTTATTTCTTTCTCTGAAGTAATCTTCTGGTATATTATACCAGGCTTCTGTCAGCGCTTCCCAGAGTTCCTCTTTAGATTTAAGTTGTTTTTTATTTCTTTCTCTGAAGTAATCTTCTGGTATATAATACCAGGCTTTTGTCAGCGCTTCCCAAAGTTCTTCTTTAGATTTAGGTTGTTTTTTATTTCCTTTCTCTGAAGTAATCTTCTGGTATATTATACCCGGCTTCTGTCAGCACTTCCCAGAGTTCTTCTTTAGATTTAGGTTGTTTTTTATTTCTTTATCTGAAGTAATCTTCTGGTATATTATACCAGGCTTCTGTCAGCGCTTCCCAGAGTTCTTTAGATTTAGGTTGTTTTTTATTTCTTTATCTGAAGTAATCTTCTGGTATATTATACCAGGCTTCTGTCAGCGCTTCCCAGGGTTCTTCTTTAGATTTAATTGCTCTGAAGTAATCTTCTGGTATATTATACCAAGCTTCTGTCAGCGCTTCCCAGAGTTCTTCTTTAGATTTAGGTTGTTTTTGATTTCTTTATTTGAAGTAATCTTCTGGTATATTATACCAGGCTTCTGTCAGCGTTTCCCAGAGTTCTTCTTTAGATCTAGGTTGTTTTTTATTTCTTTCTCTGAAGTAATCTTCTGGTATATTATACACGGCTTCTGTCAGCACTTCCCAGAGTTCCTCTTTAGATTTAAGTTGTTTTTTATTTCTTTCTCTGAAGTAATCTTCTGGTATATTATACCAGGCTTCTGTCAGCGCTTCCCAGAGTTCTTCTTTAGATTTAGGTTGTTTTTTATTTCTTTCTCTGAAGTAATCTTCTGGTATATTATACCCGGCTTCTGTCAGCACTTCCCAGAGTTCCTCTTTAGATTTAAGTTGTTTTTTATTTCTTTCTCTGAAGTAATCTTCCGGTATATTATACCAGACTTCTGTTAGCGCTTCCCAGAGTTCTTCTTTAGATTTAGGTTGTTTTTTATTTATTTCTCTGAAGTAATCTTCTGGTATATTATACCCGGCTTCTGTCAGCGCTTCCCAGAGTTCTTCTTTAGATTTAAGTTGTTTTTTATTTCTTTCTCTGAAGTAATCTTCTGGTATATTATACCAGGCTTCTGTCAGCGCTTCCCAGATTCTTCTTTAGATTTAGGTTGTTTTTTATTTCCTTTCTCTGAAGTAATCTTCTAGTATATTATACCCGGCTTCTGTCAGCGCTTCCCAGAGTTCTTCTTTAGATTTAGGTTGTTTTTTATTTCTTTATCTGAAGTAATCTTCTGGTATATTATACCCGGCTTCTGTCAGCGCTTCCCAGAGTTCTTCTTTAGATTTAGGTTGTTTTTTATTTCTTTATCTGAAGTAATCTTCTGGTATATTATACCAGGCTTCTGTCAGCGCTTCCCAGAGTTCTTCTTTAGATTTAGGTTGTTTTTTATTTCTTTATCTTTAGTAATCTTCTGGTATATTATACCAGGCTTCTGTCAGCGCTTCCCAGAGTTCTTCTGTTATATTATACCAGGCTTCTCTCAGCGCTTCACAGAGTTCTTCTTTAGATTTAGGTTGTTTTTTATTTCTTTCTCTGTCCAGGTGATCCTATACTGCCTCTATAATATTCAGGTCTGGACTCTGTGGAGGCCATTCAATGATTGTCAGTGTTTTATCAGCAGTTTTTCTCTCCAAATATAATTTCACTGCATTAGCAGTGTGCTTGGGATCATTATCATGCTAAAAAATAAAACCATTCCCAATAAAGCGCTTTCCAGAATGAATGGCATGATGAATTAAAACCTGTCTGTACTTCTCAGCATTCATGATCCCATCAATTCAGTCAATATCGCCAACACTACTGACAGAAATGCAGCCCCAAACCAGGACAGACCCTCCACCAATTTTCACTGAAGGCCGCAAACACTCATTCTTCCATCTATCTCCAACTCTTCTTCTCACATATTGTGAATGATTGGACCCAAAAATGTCAAACTTCATAACTCCATAATCCTAATTTTCAATGAACTTCATTCCAATCTTTCTGAGCTTTAGCATATCTTAGCCTGTTCCCCTTCCAAAAAAGTGGTTTCTTGGGGCTGCTACCCTTCCACAAAGACCATTCATGATCAAGCTTTTTCAGACTGCAGAAGGCATCCCGATGAAGCTGCCAGATGCTGAGCCAGGTCTTTGTTCGACTTCTTCCGGTCTTTTAAAGAAACTCTGAGAAACTTCTTATCATATTTTGAACTTTTTCTTGGCCTTCCAATCCTTTTTTTGTCCTTGCCCTTTCCTGGTTCTTCATTTTTTTTTATAACAGCATGAAAACCACATCTTGAGAATCCATTTTGTTTGCTGATTTCTCTTTGAGATGGGCATTGCTCATGCAAATGTATGATTTTTTTTGTCTTTCAAACTCTGTGATCTTTGGCATTTTGAATGGAATGATGTGATTGAAAGTTGGTCTTATTAGCAAGCTTCCAAATAATTAAACTGATACAATGAGGCCCATTTATCAAGCTCCGTATGGAGCTTGAGGACCTGTGTTTCTGGTGAGTCTTCAGACTCGCCAGAAACACAAGTTATAGAGCAGCGGTGTAAAGACCGCTGCTCCATAACCTTGTCCGCCTGCTCTGATGAGGCGGACAGGAATCATCACAATACAAATCGATCGATTACAATCCGGTTTATTGACACCTCCCTGCTGGTGACCGATTGGCCGCGAGTCTGCAGGGGGTGGCGTTGCACCAGCAGCTCTTGTGAGCTGCTGGTGCAATGCTGAATACAGAGAGTGTATTGCTCTCTGCATTCAGCGATGTCTGTCGGACCTGATCCGCACTGTCGGATCAGGTCCACCAGACATATGATAATTCGGTCTCCATATGTGTATGTTAAGTTCAAGCATGTCTTGTACACACCTGCTATTGCTCAAGTGTAAGTGGAGGTCACAATAAATACTTGCCACTTTAACCTATAGAAGCTTTTTTCTGATGTTGATTCATGTTTTTTTTTAAATACTGCATACAAACATCCTGTATTTTCTGTTTGTATTGTAATAAAGAGACTGATAAATAATTATATATGGTCATTATACCATTGCTAAAACAACAAATCTAATGTTGGCCTAAGACTTTTGCACAGTACTATAGTATCAAGTGATATTGTGTAATCCTTTGACATGCAGTCCCTATTGAGGCAAACTATTAATGCATGTTAAAAATGTTACTCTATGACAGGAAAATATTTTCTGCAGGTGGACAAGGTTTCAAATTATAGTTTTACTATAGTGAACAGTGATCCAGCAATGTCATTTTTAGTTGATTGATTCCTGCATCAGTATATAAGCTTCACTTTCCTTCATAAAAATTCTGACCACATTAAAGATATACAGGTATATATATTTAAAAATATATATCTGTGCTGCTGCTGGCTTGCAGCAGTAGCATTAGTTACTTATTTAACTTTATGTAAACATAATCTGCTTCCTAGCTACCTCTCTGCTGCCTTGAAGATGTTCCATATAAGAAATAAGGGGTTGATACATTATAGTTAACCTGTAAATAATATTGTCAAAATCAAGATGAACCAAGAAATTTCATGAACAAAACGTGGGAAAAAAGAAAGAACATTTTTATTTTATATATATACATGCATTTGGATTCAGAAAAATTCAAAACAATTATTAATTTTGCCATATTCGTTGCATCTTTGGTAAACCAAAAAGCCCCTATAACAAATAACCAACTTAATGAATTTTGAAAAGCATAACTTGGCTAAAAGAGGCTGTTTCTAGGTGGTAACTAGCCATAGAACAAGCCACTGAGCTGGTGTTCGGTCTTGGTAGAGTGCTTCTCTCTTTGTATGAATTTGTGTTAAGACCCTGCGGAGGTCTCACTAAGGGTGATGGGGGAAACCAGACGTGGACTCCTTACCCAGTGTGCTTAGAAGAATGTGGCTGTGTCGGACTGTCAAGACCTATAGAAGGCCAAAACAATCATCTGGGATTGTCATGTTCCTTTTTCAGCTGAGAATTGCCTGGTATTTCGGGGCTGGGCTGACCTTACTTGGCGGGATCAGACTGATATACTTAAGGAAAGTTTTCCTCAGTGAAAAGCACAACTGGGCTAAAAGAGGCTTATCCAAGGTAGTAACTTGCCATAGAACAAGCTACCGAGCTGTTATTCTTTCCTGGTAGAGCGCTTCTCTCTTTGTATGAATCTATAAATAATGTTGTCAAAAATAAGCTGAATTGAACAACTTTATAAAACAGAACTTAGACCAAAAATAACTTTTTTTTTCTTTTGTGAAAATATCTAGGGCCCCATTACATATGCAGCGTCGCTCGCAAAAGCCGGCGACGCCGGTTTTTGCGCTGTTTTGGTATCACATATATGGCGTAGCATATAAGTTACGCCCGTATATTTCACCCGTCGCTCGCAATTTTTACTCCCATAGGCTAACATGGGACTGCGTCATAAATCGGTATCCAATATCCAGCGCAAGGCCTTACATGGAGAAAATGGAGAAATCTTACTCCATTTTCACCTCGCCATACAAGGCAGCCATAGCAGGCCTTGCGCTGAGTATGGGAGCACTGTAACTCCCGAAAATGCCTGCAAAAATAAACTAACACCTAACGCATGCGCAATGTCTATCTACCTGTCAACCGCAATCCCCCACCGCAATAACTAATAAAGTGTATTAACCCCTAAACCACCACAGCCCACATAGCCTATTAAATGTATTAACCCCTAATCTGCTGCCGCCAACGTCCCCGCCACTATAATAAAGTTATCAACCTCTAAACCTAAATCTAACCCTAACCCTAACACCCCCCTAACTTAAATATTATTTAAATAAATCTAAATAATATTACTATTAACTAAATTATTCTTATTTAAAACTAAATTCTTACCTATAAAATAAACCTTAAGATAGCTACAATATAATTAATAGTTACATTGTAGCTATTTAAGGATTTATTTTTATTTTACAGGCAACTTTGTATTTATTTTAACTAGGTACAATAGCTATTAAATAGTTAATAACTATTTAATAGATACCTAGTTAAAATAAATACAAATATACCTGTAAAATAAATCTTAACCTAAGTTACAATTACACCTAACACTACACTATCATTAAATTAATTAAATTAATTAACTACAATTACCTAAAATTAAATACAATTAAATAAAATAAACTATAGTACAAAAAAACACAAAATTACAGAAAATAAAAAATTACAAGAAGTTTAAACTAATTACACCTAATCTAAGCCCCAAAATAAAATAAAAAAGCCCCCCAAAATAATAAAATTCCCTACCCTATACTAAATTACAAATAGCCCTTAAAAGGACTTTTTGCGGGGCATTGCCCCAAAGTAATCAGCTCTTTTACCTGTAAAAAAAGAAATACAACCCCCCAACATTAAAACCCACCACTCACACACCCAACCTTACTCTAAAACCCATCCAATCCCCCCTTAAAAAAACCTAACACTAACCCTTGAAGATCAACCTACCTTGAGCCGTCTTCACCCAGCCGGGCAGAAGTCTTCATCCTATCCGGGCACAAGTGGTCCTCCAGCCAGGCAGAAGTCTTCATCCAAGTGGCATCTTCTATCTTCTTCCATCCGACAAGGAGCGGCTCCATCTTGAAGACATCCGACGCGGAGCATCCATCCAGACCGACGACTACCCGACGAATGAAGGTTCCTTTAAATGACGTCATCCAAGATGGCGTCCCTTGAATTCTGATTGGTTGATAGGATTCTATCAGCCAATTTGAATTAAGGTAGGAAAAATCCTATTGGCTGATGCAATCAGCCAATAGGATTGAACTCGCATTCTATTGGCTGATTGGAAAAGCCAATAGAATGCGAGGTCAATCCTATTGGCTGATTGGATCAGCCAATCGGATTGAACTTCAATCCGATTGGCTGATTGCATCAGCCTATAGGATTTTTCCTACCTTAATTCCGACTGGCTGATAGAATCCTATCAGCCAATTTGAATTCAAAGTGCGCCATCTTGGATGATGTCATTTAAAGGAACCTTCATTTGTCGGGTAGTCGTCGGTCTGGATGGATGTCTTCAAGATGGAGCCGCTCCTCGTTGGATGGAAGAAGATAGAAGATGCCGCTTGGATGAAGACTTCTGCCCGGCTGGAGGACCTCTTCTGCCCGGATCAGATGAAGACTTCTGCCCGGCTGAAGGACCACTTGTGCCCGGATCGGATGAAGACTTCTGCCCAGCTGGGTGAAGATGGCTCAAGGTAGGGTGATCTTCAAGGGGTTAGTGTTAGGTTTTTTAAAGGGGGGATTGGGTGGGTTTAAGAGTAAGGTTAGGTGGTGGGTTTTAATGTTGGGGGGATTGTATTTCTTTTTTTACAGGTAAAAAGCTGATTACTTTGGGGCAATGCCCCGCAAAAAGCCCTTTTAAGGGCTATTTGTAATTTAGTATAGGGTAGGGAATTTTATTATTTTGGGGGGCTTTTTTATTTTATTAGGGGGCTTAGATTAGGTGTAATTAGTTTAATCTTCTTGTAATTTTTTTTTATTTTCTGTAATTTAGGGGTTTTTTTGTACTGTAGTTTATTTTATTTAATTGTATTTAATTTTAGGTAATTGTAGTTAATTAATTGAATTAATTTAATGATAGTGTAGTGTTAAGTGTAATTGTAACTTAGGTTAGGATTTATTTTACAGGTAAATTTGTATTTATTTTAACTAGGTAGCTATTAAATAGTTATTAACTATTTAATAGGTATTGTACCTAGTTAAAATAAATACAAAGTTGCCTGTAAAATAAAAATAAATCCTAAAATAGCTACAATGTAACTATTAAGTATATTGTCGCTATCTTAGGGTTTATTTTATAGGTAAGTATTTAGTTTTAAATAGGAATAATTTAGTTATTAATATTAATATTATTTAGATTTATTTAAATAATATTTAAGTTAGGAGGGTGTTAGGGTTAGACTTAGGTTTAGGGGTTAATAACTTTATTATAGTGGCGGCTACGTTGGTGGTGGCAGATTAGGGGTTAATACATTTAATAGGCTATGTGGGCTATGGCGGTTTAGGGGTTAATACTTGAATAGGTTAATTGCGTTGTGGGCTATAGTGGTTTAGGGGTTAATAATTAAGTTATTACTTGCGGTGTGGGTTTGATGGCGGATATAGGGGTTAATAGTTTAATTAGGCTTATTGCGTTGTGGGGGGTTGTCGGTCTAGGGGTTAATACATTTATTTTTAGTAGTGAGAGGGGGGATTGGGGATATAGGGGTTTTACGTATCGGGCTTATTTTTGGGAGGCATGTTAGACTGTTACGGGAGATTTGATATTTCCTTTACTTTTCTTAGGCGCCGGCAGTTTCTAAGGTGCTGTAAGTCACTAGTGACTCCAGAAATTTGTATTTACGCTTATTTCTGGACATCGCTAGTTTATCAGACTTACGGCACTTTATGAACTGCCGGCGGGGTATATGTAATACCCTGATGTGCAAGGTGAAATTACGGGCGGCGCAGGTTCCCACTCTTGCACCGAAACCTGTGCTGTATATGTGATCGTGCCCCTAATGCTCAGTTTTGCCTTGATCACAATCTATTGGGCGTGGTATTTTCCAATGTTTTTCGTCCCAAAAAAGGCTACTATTACATTGAAAGCAATCACATAGCAAAAATGCAGCTGATTCTCGCACTCGCAAAAGGGTTTTCAGATGCTCGAATAAAGACTTATTTACACTATGGAACTGTAAACAACTCTCAGATCACAATAGGATTTCAGCTTACTCTTCAACTGCTTTTTATGCCAAGTTTTGGCTTATGAAATTCTGAACCTCAAGGTACTTTAATAAGCCCTTAGAAGGACATTTTGTCCACCTGTTAGTCATGTGCTATGTTAAACACGCTGAAATAACCATGAGAGACATTTCAGAAGTTTGTTAACATACATGTATTACAAGATGGTGGCACTTTCTCTTCCAAGGGATGCAAAGTTTAAAAAGCTCTATGCGTTTCAGTGGATCTACTGCCTTTCTCAAGAGTAAAGTAAGAATTGGTCCAAATAGCTGCAATCACACAACTCAAGCAACCAGAATATCAAGGTGTTATACCAACTCCAAGTGAATGGGGATGGTTTACAACAGGGTTAACCTGTGATTCTTTACAAGAAAAGTCCATTTTAAATGCAAACATGTAAGGAATAACTTACAATTTTATTATAAATTTTTTAAAAAAAACCTTATTGCACATTTATTCTACCCAATTCTTTGTGGTGCATTGACTCTAAAATCCGCAGTTATTCAATCCCCTGTGAAAACTTGATTTTAATAATGCCAGAACTGTTTGTGACAATGATACCAGTGTGAGTGAGAAATACATTTAGATTATGAAATATAAAATCACACCATTTATAAAAGTTATTGTCCATAAGTGCCTATAGAAGTATGTCCATCCAGCCAAGATATATATGGCATTCATCTGAGTGTTGAGGGTGTCTTGTAATGACAATAGGTTAATGTCACATATGTAATTGAGTATTTTTCTTGCCAAGTGAACAAAGGGGTTCCATGAATAGAGCTTTGCTGTAAACTAAAGAGGTGTGAATAGGCTATTGAATGTGTCAGTTTTGGGGGACCTCCCAGTTTTTATTTAGAAAACAAGCAGTTAACACCTGAAAAGACCTTTGTGGTGGCGGGTTTTTAACAACCGATATAATATACAATTCTAATAATAACCTATAGATTGTGTTTGACTCCTTTAATAAATATCTAGTACTTTCTTTAAATATTTATCCACTTCTGACACAAATTACTCCTGTCCAGTACCTGAGGTATTTAAATAGAAATTAAATTAAATGTATTTTATTATTATAAAAATAAAAGTGTAAATGTAAATGTATTTTAGATGCACAGCTATCATTTACACATTTATATCACTTTATTATTTCATTTCTCCCTCCCAAACACAAAGACAATATTAATTTATTTTGCTGCAGTAAAAATATTCTTATTTCTTGGCTTTCTTAAAATTTATTTTACTCTGTGTGTGAAATTACTACCTGTGGGACTGCCCTTTCATCCTCTCGACTGAGCACAGGTCCCCCCCTTATGTGAGCTAAAAACTCAATATTACAAAAGCAGCTAGAAGATCAAATACCAAGAGAGTAGTTGGGAGGTTAGATAAAAGTTAGTAGGTTGACTCTGTTATGGTCTAATGGGATTTTCTAGTCAGTAGGATTCATTATCCTGATATATGATGGCCGATAATATCTGAAGGATAAACTAGAGAGCAATTTAGATCAAGTATATTGCTTGTCAGGCGAGAATAAAACATACAAGCCAGGAAAATAAAATGTGCACCAGTTAGTTGACTTCCCACAATCGTAATGTTAGGAAAGCTGGAGAAAACTTTTTCAGTGCTCCTCTATAAAATACATCTAAATGGTAAAGTAAAATAAGGTCAAATTTTGAATCAATTCAATTTTTAGTCTACTTTTTTTATTTAGAACTTAAAGGGGCGAAATATACTCTTTTTAATTTATTTTTTTTCTGCGGTTGTTCAATAAATTAATAAATTAGGTATGTGACTATATATAGAAACAGCTAATGTGGTCATTAAAGGGACACTGATAGACGACAATTAACACAATCTACCAAGAGAGAATAATTGTATATTATTAAGACGTGCAATTATAGCTATTATCAACTGCTGATTATTGGTAAAATCCAAAGCCTTTGGGGTATATTTATAAAGCTCCGTACGGAACTTGATGCCCCGTGTGACATCGTATCATGTCCGGTCGCACATTGTTAAATATGCTCCTCTGTGTCAAGTACTCACTAAAATCCTCTTTCTTTCTTTCTTTCTTTCTTTCTTTCTTTCTTTCTATCTTTCTTTCTTTCTTTCTCTCTCTCTCTTTCTTTATTTCTTTCTCCCCAAAATTCTGAAACTTTTCAGTGCAAACCGGTCTACCGTGCTGTACGTCCACTGCTTGTATGTGCTGTCAATTACCCATAACATACTCAGAGGTGGCAGAGAGGGAATAACCTGCTTCCTATTTTACAGAAAGCAGTTTTGCATGGGTACAAAGGCTCAACAGCAGCATTCACTGCTTAGAACATGGAACTCATAGTACAGCTATAGTTAACGTTTGAATGACAATTCAATGTTAAATTGTGTTTTTCAATTGCTTCTTAATTGGCAGACTGATCTGGCTGAAAGCAGCTTTGGTTGTTGTCCAGGTACTACAAATTTTGGAAATTTTAAGTAAATTGGTTAAGCATTTTAAAATGTATTAATGTTTAAAAAAATGTATTTATTTATTTGTTTTTAATTATGTTTTGCATAAAATCCTCCAGCAATCTATGACATTTGGCCGGGACATAGGTGCTACAGCACAAAGTATTTATATTTTTAAACGGTAAAAGTAACTAATAAACTCCAGATATGTACAGCTTTAAAGTTGCATTATAATCAGTTGCATTATAATCAGTATTTTTTCAGCAGGCAAAGCACTTCTAAAATGTTTTTATATAATACATGTTAAATCCAAGCAAATGAATCTTTATTTGCTAAATGCATTTTATAATTTAACATTAAGGGTCCGATTTATCAAGCTTCGTATAGAGCTTGATGCCCCTTCAGGCTCGCCGGAAACAGATTTTATGAAGCAGCGGTCTAAAGACATCACCCAAAGGAGTTGCAGCACCTGTTAACGTGTTACCGTGGTGCTAATAAATGATAACACATATGCCCCTGTATATTGCACTTGCTCTAAATTCTACGGCCCCTATGAAAGTTCCGTGCTCCTATATGTACAAACAAAACAGTATATGCGCTGTTATAAACGCTGATCTTGGGGACCCACCTTAAACCTTCTGAGCTCTAGATCCTCTCTCAGCGTGCATCCACAGCAGCGTGGAGGTCGAGCGGCAGCGTGGATCCCTACAGCGTTTCAGCATGTGTACAGTCGGTCCGGAAGTGCATGACGTCACAATGTGGGACGGGAAGATCCGATGGTAAGGAGAGTCCACGGCCCGGATAAGCCGATGTTCCAATAAAGTGCCTTGCCAGGGGAGGTTATCGCTGCTCAAAGGGTGTCCGTGCCTTAAAACATATCCAAAAGGTAACAGCAAAGAAACAGGCGGAGGCACCGGTAGTTCACAAACAGCAAAGCGTCCTTTATTCAAGAGTTAAAAAGACAGCTGGAGACACATAGGAAAAAGCTGTAAACCTCTAGGGCAAAGGTGGAGTTGTGGTTGTCCACGTACCCTGATGCTGACGCGTTTCGGCAGATGCCGTAATCGTAGCTGAAGGGTGTAAGCTTGATCACTAATTTAAAGAGACAGATCACCTGTGATAGGTTAAAAACTTATGCTACGTAGGTAACACACACCTCCACCTGACAATTAGGTAAATGCCCTAATTTAGGATGATAACAACATGTTATCCACTTCATATAAACTTTTGTGTGTATACATATAAACAACAAAATATTTTAACAATGTATACACAAAACATTTCTCATTATGTATTTGTGCCCAAAGAAAGAAAAGGCAAAAAAGCACAAAAATATATGCCTGCTTAGCTTAAATGGCATTTCACACATGTACATTCATAATAACACAGCCATATAAGACTACCTGTGTTAATATCATACTGTTAGTATTGCCTTATATATGCCTTGTTTATATTTGAGCAAACAGAGAAATTTTGACATTTGAATAAAGATACCTGTCAAATATCCAATGATATTCTAATGATTAGGATAGAGGTTTATGGAAACTAGGACAGGGGGGATATATATCCTATCACATATGGAAGGCTACTGAAGAGGGAAAAAAGGCATACCATATCCATACACCATAGTATAGCATAGTGTCCTTTTTGGAAAGATACACAGGCTAACACCAGAAATTGATCAGATCATATTCAGAATTAAGCCATTTGGGCATCCTGGTGTGCAGCCTGTGTATCCAGAACACCTCCCTTTTGAGGAGCAAATTATCCCTGTCACCCCCCCCCCTATTGTTTGTTTTCACCACTTCAATGATTGTCCAAGACAGCGTCCCTGGATCTTTATTGTGTTTTGTCTTGAAGTGGTTCACTAGGGGGGTGGTCAATGTGCCTGACTTAATGTCATTTATGTGTTCCCTAATCCTAGTTCTGACTTGTCGGGATGTTTGACCTGTATATTGGATGTCACATGAGTCACAATTGAGGAGATAAACTGCATATGTGGATCTGCAATTGAAAAGCGCCCTATGTGTAAACGTTTCACCAGAGTATGCGCTTCTGAACACATTGCCCAATTTCGCATGTCCACATGCTATGCAGTTGGTATAGCTACATCTGTAGACTCCTTTATATCTTAACCAGGAGGATGCATCAGTTTCATCCTGCTTCAATTGCGTGGGGGCTACAAAGTTACCTATAGTTTTACCCCTTCTGAAAGCAAACCTCACCTTTTGTGTGGCAATATGCGCAAGGTCATCATCTGCCTTGAGCAGTGACATGTGTCTACGTATAATATTACACACCTGGTAATATTGCAGGCAATTGAAGCAGGATGAAACTGATGCATCCTCCTGGTTAAGATATAAAGGAGTCTACAGATGTAGCTATACCAACTGCATAGCATGTGGACATGCGAAATTGGGCAATGTGTTCAGAAGCGCATACTCTGGTGAAACGTTTACACATAGGGCGCCTTTTAATTGCAGATCCACATATGCAGTTTATCTCCTCAATTGTGACTCATGTGACATCCAATATACAGGTCAAACGTCCCGACAAGTCAGAACTAGGATTAGGGAACACATAAATGACATTAAGTCAGGCACATTGACCACCCCCCTAGTGAACCACTTCAAGACAAAACACAATAAAGATCCAGGGACGCTGTCTTGGACAATCATTGAAGTGGTGAAAACAAACAATAGGGGGGGGTGACAGGGATAATTTGCTCCTCAAAAGGGAGGTGTTCTGGATACACAGGCTGCACACCAGGATGCCCAAAGGGCTTAATTCTGAATATGATCTGATCAATTTCTGGTGTTAGCCTGTGTATCTTTCCAAAAAGGACACTATGCTATACTATGGTGTATGGATATGGTATGCCTTTTTTCCCTCTTCAGTAGCCTTCCATATGTGATAGGATATATATCCCCCCTGTCCTAGTTTCCATAAACCTCTATCCTAATCATTAGAATATCATTGGATATTTGACAGGTATCTTTATTCAAATGTCAAAATTTCTCTGTTTGCTCAAATATAAACAAGGCATATATAAGGCAATACTAACAGTATGATATTAACACAGGTAGTCTTATATGGCTGCGTTATTATGAATGTACATGTGTGAAATGCCATTTAAGCTAAGCAGGCGTATATTTTTGTGCTTTTTTGCCTTTTCTTTCTTTGGGCACAAATACATAATGAGAAATGTTTTGTGTATACATTCTTAAAATATTTTGTTGTTTATATGTAAACACACAAAAATTTATATGAAGTGGATAACATATTGTTATCATCCTAAATTAGGGCATTTACCTAATTGTCAGGTGGAGGTGTGTGTTACCTACGTAGCATAAGTTTTTAACCTATCACAGGTGATCTGTCTCTTTAAATTAGTGATCAAGCTTACACCCTTCAGCTACGATTATGGCATCTGCCGAAACGCGTCAGCATCAGGGTACGTGGACAACCACAACTCCACCTTTGCCCTAGAGGTTTACAGCTTTTTCCTATGTGTCTCCAGCTGTCTTTTTAACTCTTGAATAAAGGACGCTTTGCTGTTTGTGAACTACCGGTGCCTCCGCCTGTTTCTTTGCTGTTAGCGGTCTAAAGACCCCTGCTCCATAACTTGTCTGCCTACTCTGAGGCCGCGGACAAAAATCAACCTGATCGAATACGATCGGGTTGATTGACACCCCCTGCTAGCACAAATCTGCAGGGGGCGGCATTGCACAAGCAGTTCACAAGAACTGCTTGTGCAATGATAAATGCCAACAGGTTATGCTGTTGGCATTTATCGATGTGCGGCGGACATGATATGGTAACATTGTATCATGTCGGCTTGCACTATGATAAATTGGCCCCTTAGCATCAGTTCAACTTCCTAAAGCACTAAAATGTAGGATTCGTTAAGGATTTTATACATATACTTTAAAATAAAAATTATAAAATTGTTTAATATTTATTTTTGTGACTTCTTGTAATTCTAGTAATTAGCAGATACAAAAAAAAAATGGATACAAAAAAATCCCAAATTGATTTTGTCAAAATATTACCTATTTGCACCTCCATCTAGTTCACCCATTTAGCACTAGATCACAAGTACAGTATAATCGATAGCAGGGGGTATTTAAAGTGGATGGTTAAACTTTCTTTAGTGCACCTTGTACTTTTAAATGATAGCACTAATTGTAGGCTACTTACGCTCGTATTGCAAGTGGGAGTAAAGCATTTTTGCTCAAGTAAAATCCAAAATACCACTGTAAAATGTAGAGCTTTTTAAGACCTGAAGTAAGTATTATTAATAGTATAGTGCAGAACTACGTGAACAACTTCCTTACGTGCGCTCCATCATCTTAGCACACATCAGCATGCATCATTGGCTTATGCCCACTCTTATGCCCCCTCTGCTTAGCACTCTAGCGATATCTGACATTCATTTTTCTACATGTTCTCATAGAAGTCTACTATGTAAGAAGGAAGTGTTAGTACCCCCAGTCTATCACTTGAATGCTAAAAAAATAACTTTGGACTGTAGTGTGAGATATTGATTGCAATTGTGAATTTGTTTAGAGAAAAAAGGGGTTATGAGCATCTCATCAACAACACAAGTAATCAGCATTACCACAGTGATCCCCTGCAAATTAGAGGGAAATTTGACTCATTGTTCAAAAAAGAGAAACACCCTCTTTAAATGTAGAACCCATCATTGACTTCTGCCCCCTTGGATCAAGACTTCGGCCCGCTTGGATGAAGACTTCTGCCAGCTTCGCTGAGGACTTCTGCCGCTTGGATGAGGATGCATGTCCAGTCTTCGAAAACTGTAAGTTGATCTTTGGGGGTTAGTGTTAGGGTTTTTTAAGGGTTTATTGGGTGAGTTTTAATTTTAGGTTAGGGACTTTGGGCTGAAAAAGAGCTAAATGCCCTTTTAAGGGCAATGCCTATCCAAATGCCCTTTTCAGGGCAATGGGGAGCTTAGGTTTTTATAGATAGGTTTTTATTTGGGGGGGGTTTGGTTGTGTGGGTGGTGGGTTTTACTGTTGGGGGTGTTTGTATTTTATTTTACAGGTAAAAGAGCTGATTTCTTTGGGGCAATGCCCCGCAAAAGGCCCTTTTAACCCTTTGGCTGCTAAGCCATTTCCCACCTGGGTGCTAATATTTTCTTTTCTTTTTTTTCTTTTTTACTTTTTTTTTAACTTTTATTTTATTTTAACAGACTCCCAAGACTTACACTGTTGGAAAGGTTAGGTGATTAACTTTCCAACAGTGGGTCTTGGGGGTCTGTAGCTGCTTAGATGCCTGAGATACAGGCTTCTAAGCAGCATGCCCCCTCCTCCTATACTTAACATTGTTAAGTATAGATAAAGTTGCACGGTGACGTCATCACGTAATTGCGCATGACGTCACCGCGCATCAG